>NC_091573.1:32262960-32275460 GCF_042767895.1 Penaeus vannamei
AGAAGTGTCGCTGGACATCCTCCTCACAGTCCACAACACAGCTGCTCAGAGCCTTCTTGTGTGCCTGTCGCTGGAATATCTTCTCCTCAATACTGCCAGTCTTGAAAGAGAAAAGTGAGATTAAAATGCAACTTGGAATTCAAAAGAAAGTTTTCTTCATTTACTAACTTCATAAATTACCCAACTTTATAAATGCAGACTGGGGCAGTCAGAAAAGTTAAAGTTTTATGAAGAATGGAAAAGCATTTTCACATGCTGCAGGAGACAGGGAAGCAATAGATTCTCTCATATGGTTATACGTAAAATTTACAAATCCAAATACTGTAAGGCAAGAGAGATGACATCCGCAGCTCTTACAGCAAGAAGCCGGTATATGAAGCACTGTTTCTTCTGCCCATCACGCCACACACGGGCCATTGCCTGGTCGTCATTGGCTGGGTTCCAGTCAGGATCGAACATGACAAGACGATTAGCACCAATGAGGTTGAGACCACAGCCTCCTGCCTTGCTACTTAACATGAAGATGAAGTCTCCTCCCGTTGGATCATTGAACTTCTCCACAATCTGAAAATATTGTATATTATGACAATTTCCATTCTTTTTATTCCAAATAAAACTATATATACAAAGGGAAGACATGATTTTAAAGGCACTGATACAATTTTACTACATAATACAATCTACTTAAAAATCTGTGTAAATTGATTCAAAATGCTTAGTAAACATGCCATTACATCTTACATAAAGATATATAAGTACCTGAAAAGTCTCTGACAGATAATAAATATATTCTCAGATAAGAAATAAATATACTTTCAAACAATGAATAAATATATTCTCAATGTAACTGAGAGTATGTTTAGAAAGTGTCTCTTATCTCTTTACAAACCCACCTTTGCTCTTTTCTTTATAGACATGGAGCCATCCAGACGCACATAGGGATAGTTCCGTAGGGCTGCCAGCTGCTGGAACAGGTCAAGTGTCTGAGTGTAATTGGATATGAGGACCACTTTGTCATCACTCTTGCTGCGGATAAGGGCCAAGAGCGTGTCCAAGACAGCAACTTTCCCTGATAACTCTGGACGGAGTCTCCTGTACATGGAAATCATAGATATCATTAATGACTATAAAAATGTTTTAGTACTTTTCAAACCATTATCATTTTTTAGAAAAAAAATCTTCTATACCTTGCAAATGATGATTCTTTATTACATGCACATTTTCTTCAGTAAATAATTAATTACAAAACAAAAATATTTCAGATAACTTTTGCATATTAGACACATTACATCATCCATGATTAACAACATTCATTAAATGATTATGAAGAACTTGTGTGTTTACTATATATGGAATGCATACATTTTTTCCTGTGATTATTCCTACAGTTAAAAAGAAAATTCAAACACACAGTTCCTTCATTTTACTTGACTGGATATTAGACATAATCAATATAACTAATTATATTCAAGACACACAATTTACATACCAAGATATCACTATGACCATTACAGAAAAATGAACACGAACATATAAATCCATTATCACCAAGCACAAATTCTGCCAGAAAGATAACCCCACAGTAACACATGTACATCAACCAACAATACCTTGGATCGTGGTTGGCAGGATAGAATTCTGCAAGGCCAGCATAGCCTTGTTCCTTTTTCATCACCTTCTCCCAGATAAGGTCCGGGTGGTTGCACAGTTTCTTCATGCTTGTGATGGCAGCCAAGGCACTGTTGTCCAGTCTCCTGTCCCCATCTGTGGCATATGCAATTATCTTTGGAATATCTAATGGCTAAGAGGGACTAAACTATCCTACCAAACAACTGCTACTTTTATTGTGACTTTCTTTAATACGAGATTCAGTGCTTTCAAAATTAAGAAAATTTTGATAATAAAATGTCACTATTGGAAATATCTGAGAAATCACTACATGTTAAGTATTTCAATGTATTTCAATATTGTGAATAAATAAATAAATAAATAAATAAATAAATAAAATGCTCTACCTGTGATTTGTTTTCTGACAGCTGAAGAGTTAAGAAATTTGACATACATCTCCTCTTGCATTGGGGTCAAGGGACAACAGACCACATGTTCAATTTTCTTCGGTAAGTACTTGGAAAGGATATCATTGGTGCGCCTGATGATGCATCTAACAAAAACAAATAAATTTAATAAATACATGAAAAACAAAGCCAAATCGCTACAAACGTGCACACACACACACACACACACACAAACACACAGAGACACAGACAGACAGACACAGACACAGACACAGACACAGACACAGACACACACACAAACACACACACACACACACACATACACACACACACACAGTGTAGCGTTTTGCCATTCACTCTGTTTTATTCTAAATATCACACATATCTCTTTGGACTGGAGATAAACTGTTACCATGCATCACCATTTCTACCTACCTGCTGACAACTGCAATAAGCTCTTCCAACTTTTCTTTCCCAATCTGATGATCCTTGTCAGAAGCATCGGCATCCCTGCTCCTAAGAATCGGCCTTTCATACTTTTTCCTGAATTCCTGAGCAGTCCCTAGAATGCCTGCGTTGACAAAGTGGACAAGGGAGAAGTACTCGAGGAGGTCATTCTGGATGGGCGTTCCGGATAGCAGCACACGACGTCTCGCTTTCAGCCCCATCAGAGCTTGGTAGGTCAAGTTCTCACAGTTCTTGAGTCTGTGGCCCTATATATATGTGAAATGTTTGTCAGACTAACATTTTTTAAGGAAAGCTATCATAATGATATACCAAGTTGAAAAAAAATTATAGAGAGTCAAGTTAATCAAGAGACAAAACTGGGGAAATATAAAAAGCATAAAAACCATCAACAACTAGTAAGAAAAGAACTGAGTGACCTGAGTGACCTCACCTCATCACAAAGTACCAAGCCTACTTCCCCTTGGTGCAACACATGTGCATGCAGTCGGAAGGTCTCATAGGATATGATTAGCACAGGATTGACAGGCCTTCGCCCATGGGTCATCATAAAGCCTTCAAGGTTCTTGTCTATTTCTGATTTCCCGCCTGAATCTATGGCCAAGGAATTTAGCTGGCCTTTCAGCCACTTATTGATCTCATTCTGCCAGTTCTGGAACATCAAGGTTTTCAAGTTTAAGAAGTCTATAAAAGCCATCTTTGCAAAATTAAATTGGTAATTCTTTACAGTACGGATACGCTCACACATGACTAAGTCCCACAACTCCGTTACAGAAATTATTCATCGATCTAAGTTGCCATGACTGGGCGTGCCCTTCCAGCACTGCCTATGGGAAGGGGTGATGGGGGCATCCACTGGGATACATTGTCTTCACCTCGGTATGCACAAGATTGAGCTGAAATTTGGAAGCACCGAGTGGACTTTGGCTGCGAGTGCACATTTAAAATGATCTCAAAAGGAATAAACAACATCATGCTCAAATCTTTGAAGAAATGCTCTTTTACAGGAAAGACATCTACACAAGAAATCTTTAAAGTAGAACTAAACATCTCACTTCATGTGGCACACATCTCAATCTGTTTCTAAATATATACCTTTACAAACTACAAATAATTCTTCACACCTTTCAAGCTTTTAAAACACTGCACCATGTATGCATATCATCTACACCAGCATCTCACAACAAAATATTCAAAAAGGCTAGAATCATAGAAAAAACATACCTTAACTAAGCTGGAGGGTGCCACCACAATCGCCTTCTCAATCAAAGGTTTGCAGTCTGGTCCCTGTCGAAGCAGAGTCCACAGCAAGGTGATACACTGGAGTGTCTTACCGAGACCCATTTCATCAGCCATGATACAGCCAAAGTTGTCCTCTATCTGCTTGCCCGTCACACAGTCATACATAAATTTGACACCCTATCCAGAATGAGGAACAGATTAGATTGTTCAGAGAAAGACAATGATAATATGGAAAAGTGTAATCTTAGAAATATAAATCAACCCAAACCATGTCCCCTCCATAAATGATGATGGTTATGGTTAACATCAACTCATTAATGATGATGGTATTTACATGCTCCCAACAACGAGTACATAAAAATGTGTCCTGAGTTACATAATTGCACAGTAATCCTTACCTCTCTCTGATGAGGACGAAGAATTTTTGACAGCAGTGGATCAACAACAACAGCAACTTCCAACTTTTCTCTAGAGCAATAAAAAACAGTCATAAATTCTCACCTGAACTGTAACTCTTGCTTATATTATAGTGTCTAAAAGTTCTATAAAAGATAAGATCAAATAATGCATATATTTTTTTCTTGGTTCTTTTGCCTTGAAGTAGATATAACATGAAACAAAAGCAAATATTTCAAAAGGGAACATTATACAAAACAAATATGGAAAGAACCTTTCTTCAAAGAATGGATGAGACAGTTTTCAAAATATTAATTACATACTTAACTTGGACATCAAATCTTCCATATAAAAAAATTAGGTTACAAGAAAAAAACTTTCCAAACCAAAATGCAATAGACCAAAGAACAAGAAGCTTACAAATTTGCGGTGAGCTTTTCTTGCGCAGACAATAGAGGTGGTGTGTACAAAACAAGTGCATTTGGCTCCTCTGGATCATGCAAAGGTCTTCTGACTCCATTTCGACGAATACCAAGACTGCATGACCCTTGTCTGACATAGTTGGGGATAGGTATTTTAAAGGGCTTGGCGAGAATCTTCTTAATAAGGGCCTCCTGTAAAGGAATTTATAACATCACATACCACATATATTACTTTTTTTAACAATAAAAAAATAATAAAACTAAAGCAAACAATAATAATAATAATAATAATAACATTAATAATAATAATAATAATAATAATAATAATAATACCAAAGCACAAAACATACACTAAAAAATCATAATAATGAAGGAGTCCTTACATGAGATGATGAAGGTGTCGAGGGAGCCTGCTGCGTTGAATTAACAATGGGGTGAAGAGGGGCACGGTAGGGTGACAAAGGAATGCCCGAACACTCATTCTCAACTGTCTTTTTCCTCTTTGACGTAACAGGACTTCCAATTCTGTCCTCTGACTCCCGGTTGATCTCCAAACTGCGCTTCAGCAGCTGGCTTGGAGCTAGGCTGCGGCGCTACAAATATTTGGTGCATTAATAACGATGCTGGCAATTGGCTGTGCTCATAGTTGAGACTTAAAGAAAAAAAACACATTATAACAAAAATATTGTAATTCATTTTTCTTCCATGGTATTGTGACATGTATAGCATATAATATATTTGAATATATCTACTCAGAACTGAAGAAACAAATAGAATAATGGCACATTAAAATGTTTAAGTTATAAAAACAGTGTAACTGTCAAAAAAATGTACTGCATAAAGTAACCCCATGGCTTCAATGTTTCCCACCGCAGCAAACATCTCCAACATACATTCTGCACAATATAACATGATCTGTTCCTCATTTATTGATAAGCTGTCAGAACGATCAACATGTTGCTCTATACTCTATGTTGTCAGGACATTGTTTTGTTTGCCTTTACCAGAGAGCAAGACACGGAGGCCAAAACATTGCTTGATTAAAACACACAAGCCATGATTTGATAAGCAACTGTGACCTGATCTATTTTTTATGGCCTTAGACTTCTCTTTTTTTCTTTGTCTGTAAAGTCTTATGCTGGACAATTACCCAGACCATATAGTAATAAATAATAATCAAATCACTTAGCACAGAATATGCTCACCATTTTTAGATATTCATATTTCCTTCAGCTCTGTATATGCGACACTAATGACCTGCAATCTGAAACAAATAATAAAACCTTAATGAGGCAATCTCTTTCTATAAAATATTATATTCGATTTGCTGAGAATGAATTCCGCAAATGTTCTTTCCATGTAAGTGATGTAACAGGAACATTGAACATTCAAGAAGTCAAAATACCTCATAATACAAAATATATCTTCATTCAAATTCAATATACATACAAATCCGATAACTACCTTCACTACTGATGATATGCCGCTAGTTACGTCATTTACATCCTTCAGTGTCCTTCAATTTCCATTAATTTCCAGTGAATTACTTTACCAAAACAAGAGCGAAAATTATATTTTAGGCGGGCGATAAGGACCTAAATCTTAGATATATAGAATCAAGTTTTATATAAAAAGAATTTACTTTGATCTAAGTATTTTTTGAATCTATAAATGTTAAAAATACGATGCTCTTTTGTTTTTTTGACTTATCCTTCAGCTTTTGAGATTTGTTTACATTTTCATTCGTGTTTATAGATTTGAAGGTTTGATTCACTCTCTCTTGAAATTGAATGTCAAAGGAAGCCAGATAAGTGCTTGGGGAGAAATTAAGAGAGCAAAACTAGAGTTTAGGTTATAGTAAAACAAAAAATAGGAGAGTAAGAAATTAATTTCTTTATATTTCCATGTAAAACATATGAGGAAATATTTTTTCTATGACTCATTCTCGCTCCTTTCTCTACATCGTATTACGCGACAGATTTTTTTCTTTCTTTTCTTCAGTTTTTACTGAATAGTTCATGTCTATCTTGTTTTGCAGCATCTTCAAAAGCTATTATTTTCCATTAGAAATACCCTGGTATGATATATAAACAAGCACAGATTATCAATGATGCAATTAGAAGAGCACAGCGATGTACAACGAGTGTCATTTTATGTAGCTGGAGCTTTAGCTAATTACACCAAATAAACCAACTTCAAGACTTCTTCATATCTAAAAATACGCTGATGGTCCACCGTTGGAATGGATCGAGGAGAGTTATGCTTATTAGACAACAAATGAGCACAGAAATTAAAGATAAACAACAAATAAAAAATATCAAGCATTAAAGGACAATTCGGAAACACCGAACAACACTTAGAAAGAGGTGAATTGAGTAAAACAATAAATTATCAGAGATAAAAAGATGATAATGATAATGATAATAACAATAATAATAAAACAAGATACATATGGACATAAATATCGAACGTCATTCCTAAGCTTCTTTTGGCCTCGGACTCGGTGTGCAAGCGACCTCCTTCCCCAACCCAGAGTAAACATGAAGTTGATTGATTGATCGGGGATGAAATAATTGATGGAATAATCTCTCCTCTTCCTCTGAATCCGACCCCGAGATGGCTGGCCTCATCAAAAACCAGATCCTGAAACACTTGTCGAAGTAAGGAGAGCGAGGGAGAAGTGTGTGGCGAAGGGAAGTGACGTATGAGGCGAAGGTTTCAAGGGGGGAGATCGAGAGTCTATGTGGCAATTCGATTTTGATTCGGGGGTTATATTTCGAGTTATGCTTGATTGAATTAGGTGTTGCTGTTCATCAATCTTTGCATTGAGGTTTTCGTGAACGTTTGTAGGAATAACTGCTATGACGAAGGAAGGCATCTCGAATGTCAAGTCGCCAAAGTTGTTGGAGTTTTCCTTATGTCATGTTTGTTACTGTCAGATTGATATGTATTCGGTCCAGAGTATTCTTTGAGTTGCATTATTTGCTTATAACTTAGAGATAAAGAGATAGTATCAGTATAGCAATTGAAATTGGAGGTCAGTTCCAAGATGGTAGTCTGTAAGAGATTATTAGTATTTATTTTTATTGCAAATTATGGAGATGAATATTTACCATAGATGTTTGCTTGTATTTTAGTGTAGATATGATCTGAACTCTTAAGTTAAGTTTGTGTGTGAATTACAGGGTGATTTAAAGTGATCCCGGTATTTCTATTATCATTAAACAAAGAATAAATGTTGAAATTCAAAATAATTAAAGTATCAATATTATTGTAGGCTCTCTTTCTGGACCGTCCTTTCAAAATTATCTCAAGGACATTTCAAGGTCACTGGAACATTAAATTTTTTCAATCTTCACAAATGATACCTTTCTCATTGTACGATATTGGGAGTCGACATATCTTGTTTGAAGTCACTTTCAAAGAGGATTTCCCATTATACAGACATCACAAAAAATTTAGTAGCAGTTATAGTTGACTTCATATTATTTAGTATTAGCATAGTGTATGGTAGCAGAGCCTTTTCTTAGTCATCTCTGTCAGCAAATTAATTGAAAGGATAAGAAAAAACAAATCTGATAAGAAACGTATGTTAATCCGTATGAATAATCATAGTTTTTCTTCATAGAATTTGTATAATCTGCCATCATTTTCAATAAGAACACAGATTGATGGGCCAATCTACTCTGAAATGCTCTCTCAAGAAAAGAATTTATGCATAGCAGGATTAAGAGAACAATTTTTTTTTATCATTAATATGAAAACTATGTGTCAGTTAAATGTCAGATTACTTTTATTCTTCCTGAAATGACCATAAACTTCACAGAAAATTCACAGTATTACTGTTGAAAATTTGGAGGCTAAGATCAAGAAAATAGAAGACAGGGACATAGATTTGTCTCATGACAAGTGGCCCTTCCATAGGGAATATAAATATCTTTGTTTTATTCAGCTTTTTATTTGCATGAATTTAGAAAAAGTTATTTAGATCATTAAGTGTAACTGTTTTATTACAGATTTGCAAAGAACTTGTCATCAGATAGTGTGAATGTGAGCACACTGAAGGGAGAGGGTGAGCTCACCAACTTGGAGCTCAATGAAATAGTTCTCACAGACCTCCTTGAACTTCCGGCTTGGTTGCGGATAAAACGGGCATTAGTGAATCGCGTTAACCTCAAGATACAATGGACCAAGCTCAAGAGTGTGCCCATTTTAGTGGTAAGAGATTCTCTGCTTCATTCTATGTTCCACTCATTCTTTATCTTTGGGAAGAAGAATACAAGTATTTTTCTCTAGAGCCACTGCATGTATTTCATCAAGTTTTGTTCTTGTTGCATTCTGTTTTGTCATGAATATTATATATTCACTATTATTTGTTTATTTGTCTATTCATTTATTTATATTTTTTGCTGCAGAGCCTGGATGAGGTGCAGGTAGAGATGGAAACATGTACAGACCTGCGCTCTCAGACCAGCTCCTCCGTCCTCCCCTCCTACAGCTCGGGTGGACGCTATGGTTTTGCAGATAAAGTCATTGATGGCATGACTGTCACCGTGAACTCTGTACTCATTACATTCTGCAGTCCAGCTTTTCATGCTTCTTTCCAGGTATTCAATGTTTGCTGTCTAGCTTCTGCTTAGCAAGCTTTTTTGTGTCTTCTTTGAAGCTTAGTGTTACTTCCTTTTGTTTTATAAGAGTTCCAACATTTACTTGTGTAGCTTGGTAATATGATTATTTCAATATCTGAGTGAGAGAGGCATACTGGAATTTTTCTTGTATGTATTTTTTGTAGGGAAGAAATCAGTGTGAGCTTATTTTAACATTCATATAACTATTTGATTTGGCCTATGTGTGCCATCAGTGTATGTTTATTTAGTGAGTGGTTGTAGTTATTATGTAATCAGTTATCCATTGTCAGTGAATAGTTAGTTATTATTACTTGGAGTCTTGTAAAATGTACTTGGATTTGTTTAGACTTCATTTCATTATATTCATTTCGAAGAAAAGATAGATTTCATATAGCTCCTTATGGTAACCCCAATGTTTTCTCCATTTTGCAAAATCATAAACTTGATTGTGACATAATATTTATTTGTTAGTTTAGTTGTTACTTGTTTTCTAGGCTAGTTTTTAAATTGTCTTTACACTATGATTTCAGCATTTCCTGATAGTCTTGTAATGAAATGCTTATACGTTTTCATGCTGATCTTTCCAATTATACTGCATGCATATATTTTATGGATAAATATTTTAGATGTTGAGATTCAAGTTTCATTGACTTACTGTCTATAATGTTGTTTTTTTAATTCTTCCTCATTATTCATTAATTTTTTGTTTATTATTTTTTCTTTTTTTTCTTTTTGGACAGGAAAGGAAACAATATTTAACTTATTTTTTTCAGAAAAACCTTTTCAAAATTTATGTAGGCATAGTCTGGAAGTCCAATGTATTCAGAAATGTTATATGTTTTTCTGTCCCATCTTTGTTTTCAGGTTGTTTCTCTTTCTTTCCTTTTCCAGTCTTTTCCAAAGTTTCGTTAGATCATTAGTAACATTAGTGTGCTGCTGTTTCTTATAATTTGAGATTCCTTTGTTGTTTCCTACTCTTTGGGGTAAGTGCAGATCATTTATCTCTCCATTTCTTTTATTTATCTGAGTTGATTCTGATTATCAATACTTTAGAAGTGATTTTGAATATTTCATGATAAAGAAGAAGTAAGTAAATTTTTTATGTATTTGATATGGTAGTTACTGGTAGTTATAAACTACACTCAGGCCTTACTGGGAATGCCGTGCGATCGCTCACACATGCCTTGGCACACACTTCCCTATCTGGAAGAGCAAACTATTTTTGCTATGAATTGTTTAAACCTTTGAAACTCAAATCATTTATCCATTAATCATCAGCTACTTCAGCTTCAGTTTCAAGGTGTTGTGTGATTACCAAACGCAGAACAGCTGTTTTTGCAGCGCAAGGGAATGGCAAAGCTGCATATCTGCCAAAAAAATTCCCAGTAAGGCCTTACATTTGGAAAAAAAAATCTTGATGACAGTCTCTTTAAGAATAGAAAAGGATGAGATCTCTCTTGTATTTTATAAAGATAAAATGCGTTTTAGTGTGAAATTAAATTAGTATATGTCGCATTCACTATTTCAGTTTTTGCCTTTACATGATCATTCTTATATTTATAGTGTTTCCTGTATTATGTATCTCTTATATGCATTAGATTTATTAATTAGATTGTGTGAAAACTTTCTCCATTAGTGTAATGTATGCAGTGTAAGAATGTAATGTATTCAGTTTACGGTGAATTGGTACTTGAGAATTATTTTTTCTCAACTGCTCCTTTCAGTCAGAAATATTAGGAACAGGAACTAAATATTGACATCTTTTCCCTTTGCAAATATCAGCTCTCACGCATCATGCTGGACTCCAAAAACCCAAACTGGCAGAAAGCTGATCTGCGCATGACCAGGCTAAAAGAACCAGACAAGGGGGAACTTCTTATCTTCAAAGAGGTATTAGTTTCATGTGCTTGTAAGAAAAAGAATGATGGATGGTTGATATAGATCTTGTTTATTTATTTCTCTCTCGCTCTCTCTCTCTCTCACTTTGTTTATGAGATATTTATTATATATATTATATTGTTTAGTGATATACTTTGATAAAACAAATTTTTACTCTTATTTTTATAATTACTATATATTTTTGTCATTCACAGCTTTCATGGCAGACCTTGAGAGTGGAAGCACGGTCTACCAGAGACCAGGGACTGACTCCTCTGCGACTCATCACAAACCAGGCTCGCTGTCGCATCACAATAAAGAAGAGGCTTGCTGGTGAGCTGAGATAAATTTCCTTAGTGTTGGCCTCTCCTTTGAGAAATACACTTTTTTGTCATCCTCTAGGATGTGCAGACCTAGAGTGGAATAGAAGAAAACAAGATTAACCACATGCATGTGCACACATGCCATGCCCACTATGTTTGATTTAGTAATTGTTTTTACATATAGATGGCTCCACAAGTACTAGGTCAACGATCAGCCAGTTACAAGAAGTACCTGTCTCGCCTGTTTACCATTTTCCTAGGTTTTTGATAATATTTTCTAGTATTTAATATTGCTATTAGCAGTGTCAATAACAATATAATGATTATAATGTTTATAACAAAAGTAACACTATCAATATTGATAGCCTTAGTAAAAATAAGTATTTTCCCATTACTTCAAGGAAAGGAGGGATCACAAGATCTACTAATTGACTCCTTTGTGGCTAAACACTGGTAGAACCATCTGTGTTCAGAAACATTTAACACTTTCCCGGTAGCATTGAGTTAAGCGGGAATGTTTACTTAATTTTTGCTTTGTTATTTATCCCATCAACAGATTGTACAGTGATTGGTTGCCGGCTAGTGATCCTAATGGACGACTTGCTTTGGGTGCTGACTGACTCACAGCTGACAGCAGCCTTCCATTTCCTCGATTCCCTATCAGACTTGGTACGGAAAGCAACACAACAGAACCAGAAGACCAAAGCTGTTCGGAAGTTAGAGGTAAATAGTGAAGTCATTGTAATGTTCCTGTAGATTAAAGGGCAAATGCTTGAAATGTTTCTTCACTATGTCATATTGCATAATTTTAGAAGAACAGTTAAGTGAATAAACAGTCATGGGGAGAAATTTTGTTTCCTGAATACCTCCTAGTCTTCATCTTTCTTTCTTTCTCTTTCTTCTTCCCCTTACTTTGTATTTGTATTCAAGAGAGTTTTCATATACTTTCAGTCCCTGCCTGAGTTCCAAGCCCAGCAGATGCAGCAGGCTAGAGGGGGAGGGGGAAGTGCAAGTGGGGGAAGCAGTGGGTCGGGTAGAGGGCACCAGTCTCAGTCCAATATCACCAAGATCTTCAACAAGTACGACGTGCCAGAGACATCTTACCACTTCTACTCAGAGAGGATCGACCTG
>NC_091573.1:32282960-32302960 GCF_042767895.1 Penaeus vannamei
AGCAATTCCTTTGTATAGCAGGGATTTACTGTATATTCTTACCAGGCAGTTCTAGAATTTTCATATCTTGTTTTGTCAATTTGCATAAATGAGACATTTTTGCTTAAAAGGCTTTCTCCAGTAGTGAGAGAATGTGGTGACCCCTTATAGTGTTAAACAAGGATAGGAGAGTAAACTGTAAGCAAAACAAAACATAGTCTTCTGATTGCAGGATTCTGCTGTTTAAATAGTATTCTAAATAATGCTTACACTACTATATGACATTAGCTAAGAGTAAATTTCTCAATTGGTTTTGTGGAATATTTGTTATTAATAATGTTCGCAGTTTTAAAGTAAATTCATTGCAGTATTTAAAGTACTTTCTGTAGACTGCATTGATATCCATATATCCATATCCAGAGTGAGTGAAATTTAGTTGTAAAGAGCAATACTGAATTATTAGAGTAATGTCATACTCTCACTGAGTATTTAGAATAGAAGCCTATATTGATATGTTAGGTTGCATTTTACATACTCGTCTTTAGTATACCAGTTTCATTAGCATTCTAAACAGTATCCTCTTGTAAATAGTAAATGCCATGGAGTGTTTTTTTTTTTTATATGACTTAAATCAGTATCATTTATAGGTTTTCAGCTTTGTTTCAAGGAAAAGGGAACCAAGTTATGCCAAAAGGAGAAAATATACATATGTTTTGGACCACAAAGTGAACAGGACCACAGCAAAGCTACACATTGCATTTTGCAAGTGCTTGATGGTCATGACATTTTTATCATGACCTGGACTGCTGATAATCAGTCCTGGACTGAAGAGACTGCATTGTCAGGTTATTCTTGGAAAACAGCCTTTTCTTCTTTAGTAGCAATGATCTTGAATGATTAAGGGTTATATTTATCTAGGAACCTTTATTCTTTTCTGTCTCACACGATGTTACTATATTTATCCATATAGAAAAAAAGTTTAAAAAACAAGAGCCAGTATGGTCTTCTATGCCACATTGAACATATATATTTCTGGTGCCGTCAACTAACCCGTTGGATCTGAATGCCTCTTGTGACCAAAATTTGGCATTGGGCTTCCTTCCTCACGGGTCTGTGGCTTCTAAGCCCAGCCCACGTGAACATTTACACACCATGTCAAAACTCCTTGCCTCTTCTTTGCAATGCTATTAGCCCTTTTTGTGCAGGTGTATTTTTGCTGTTTTGCCATTTTCCGAGATTAATAGGATTTGTCATTGGTGACAATGTATCAAGATGATAGCCTGTTTTAATTGAACAGACTCCATATTATCTCTCCAGTTAGTTTACACTGTGCAGTAACAGTAACTGTAAATAAAGTTGCATTGTTTGTGGTTTTTAATGATTTTTTGTATTATTGACTTTTCCGTAAAACACCTTTCACCACTAGTAATGGCGGGCAGGACTAGATTTCTGCACATGGACATAGTGTCTTTCCTGGAAACAGTCCTCTCCTAGGCATGGTTGATGGGTGGTAAACTTCACTCTCATGGACTTGTGGAAATCCTGCAGGAGCTCACAAAAGAGTCCCCATCCTCAAGGCTTCCTGAGTCAGTCTTACTCCAAGTGCTATGTGCACTTATGATGAGATGTCTCTATCAGACATTCCCATCACCTGCTCCTCAACCAAATTCTTTCCAGGATGGGAAGATCCAACGGGTTAATATTCTCCTTTTTTCTTCTTCCTTCTCTCTTTCTTTCTTCCACTTTCTGCTCTTATTTTAACAAAGAAATTATCAATTATCATGGCTTGAGGAATAAAGAGACAGATGGTTATAACTGATTTAGTTTAAAAAACAAATGCAGAAGAGTATAGGGCATGTGCATGGGATTAAATATTTTATTTAGCATTTACTGAAAGCAGTGGAACTTTTGAATCATGGGAAGTTGATATATTAGAGTTTCTTTGAGACGTGAGCAATTGCCATTGTTTTTAGTGTCTGAGCATGTTCTGCTGGATACTTCATACTTGAGATGTTTGACAGGTCAAGTCATTTTTTTTAGAAGGAATGAAAATGGAAGTACGAAACATGAACTAGCACTTCTTTTCATGCTGGCAATTTTTAAAAGAAAACTGCAGGCCACTGTATTGGAGCATTATAAAGAAAAAGTATGGTTTAATTGCTGAGTATTCTCCAAGACTGAAATAGAGAAACTGTTATAGTGAATTGTAATTTATAAAGGGTCTTATTGAGTGATACTGTTTTAATATCAGCTATTGCTATCTTGTATTAGAATTGATTTCCATTGTTATTAGTATTGATGATAAGAGTATTAATAGTCATCATTCCCTTTATCATTTTCATCTCGTCATCTTGTGTTGCCCCATATGTGTTTGTGTACTAGCTATGAAGGCAGTCTAAGAACCTGTAACTTTTTTACATGTGGCTCATGATTGCAAAATCATTTTCCACCAAGATTACTACACAGCAACTACTTCAATGCCCATTTAGTAAATAGAGGCATATAGTTTTAAATAATCAGGGCTACTTACCAGACACATTTGGTTGAATCACAGTGGTTGAGACTGCATTGGGTCATACTTTAGGAAGTAAGTTAGTGAGTAAGGAGGGCGTATAGGAACCATTGTCTAAATTGTATAGTAGCTATTTTATGTCCTCTTTTATTATCTTAAACATAAGCCACTATAACTTTTTACAGCGGGGAGGTCCAGTCACCCAGATTTGTCAGCTGGGGCAGCACTCCAGTTCACCATCAGTCAACTTGAAATTGACTTCTATCCGTATCACCTTGCGGCAGGCGACAGAGCACACTGGGTCAAGTGAGTGTCCATACATGAGTTTCACTTATTCAGAGAGCGATCATCTGTGATGCCTTTCTACTGCACATAACATGGTTGAATTTAGGGTTTACCAGTATATCATATAAGTCATCAGTACAAGTGTACAACAATAAGTAAAAAAATTACAGTGCTAACCCTTTCTTGCCGTATTCACTTTGATTTTGCTTTAGTGATTGTGTTTACACATAGATAGCTCCAGAAGTACATGGTCACAAAAGTCTGCTACTAGTCCAACCTATCTCATTTTTGGAAATATTCTTTGATGTTTGTTATTGGTAATGATAATGATAATGATGATAACATTTTAAAAAATCACAAAAATGTGAACAAATATCAACAGATTTCTTGGTGGCTAAGCACTTGTGGAGTCTTCTTTGTATAAAAAAATTACAATAGACAGTATTAAGGGTTAAAGGGTAACACATACCCTCAGTGCTCCTCCCCTTATGATGTTTTATACTTACTCAATAAAATATCTGTGTGTGTGTGTGTGTTATGTGTTGTGTGTGTGTGTTTTGTGTGTGTGTGTGTGTGTGTGTGTGTGTGTGTGTGTGTGTGTGTGTGTGTGTGTGTGTGTGTGTGTGTGTGTGTGAAGAGAAATTATATAACCCATAGTTCATGTCTCTGTGTGTACCAAGGCATAAATCTTGCATATATTTTTTCACAGATACTTAGCAGACTGTGGACCAGCCCAGTGGGCACAGGCATCCCTTGCGCAGTTCAGAACGCGACTCATAGATACTCTTAACTCTAGTCGGTCGTCACACACTCCTTTGTCCAGAGCCCCTCCCCATGCACGTCATGACACCTCTCTGCAGGTAATAAACTTGTACCAGTAATATTATTGGAATTGTATTGTTGCGCTTCCTCCAGTAGCCTGCTGAGTACCAAGCAGCAGTCAGGGGTGGCCATCCAGTTGATCCTGATTGACTGGTAGATCACAAGCCTGTGTCAAGTCGATCACCCTACTATATCTGTTAATAATTTGTCCTTCAAAAGTTGTCATGCGAATAGTTGCAATAGCATATCCAAGTACTCATGATACTTGGATTATTATTTTTCTCTTTTTTTCTTGGAATAATTTATATTTATGATTATAATAATGGACATGTATGAACAACATACAATTTTACATATATGGAATATGTTTGAATCTTAGGCTGGTAGATCACAACAGGGTAACTGATCATAGATCATATCTCACAAAAGGTTGGTCACCCCTGCTGTAGATATTAGACTTATGTGAATAATACTGAATGCACTTCTTCCAAACGTAAGAATTTTATATAGTTGGGAATGTGTTCTTTGATTTATAGTTTTCTTGGTAGTTTCCCAACAAGAGTTAGTCTCAATTCCTGTTTCAGTGATCATATTGTTTCATATTGTGTAAAAGGGACGTCCGCTTTCATTCAGCAGCAGAAAAGGATCACTGATTTTGTCTTAATTGCTATGAATGAAGAAATTAAGAAGTGAGGTACAGGGAGCTAGAATTAGATAAGTACCTGAAGGAGGATATGAAAAAGCCTTGCCAGAAATACAGGAGATAGAGTACTAAAGCCTAGTTATAGGATTATATTCTGGCTTTTAGGTGTTACTTAAAAGTAGGAGAATTTTCAGTTAACATCTTTTAACATTGCCAAATACACAGTAATATAGTGACTGCTGTTGACACAGGAAATTTAGACATGAAATCCACAATAGAAAAACATTGAAAATACACAAGATGATAATGAGCACCCATGAAAAAGAAGAAAAAAGAAAGTTAGAATACATTGAATATCTTATCAAATAACCCTCATGCATAATATTGTATTGATTCTTCCTTCTACACAGAGTCCTGGTGGCCGCATGAGCACGGCACCAGGAGATGCCACCAGTACTGGGCCAGCAAGTCCTTTAAAAGGAGTTGTGGGAACCCAGCTGCGGAAACTCATGTCCTCATGCTGTGTCCTACGGATTAATGACTTCTGCGTGTATAGGGTATCCACTTCCAAAAGGAAACAGGCCCCCAAAGAATTCATCTCAGGTATTTGGGCATCTCTTATGCCTTCCCTGTCGCCCTTTTGGTTCTGCTTCATGCATCTTGTGGGGACTCTTCATGTACCAAGATTGCTTTGTAAATTTCATTGTAGGAAGTAATAACAAGTAGGTTTGGCTTATATGTTCTTCAAGTATACTATTGTTGGCATGGGTTAGTGTTGTTTGATCCTCAATAAATTCTCCAGGCAAATACATCATGAAAAGGAATTATGTGTAGGTACTACAAAGACCACACCATTTGTTAGAATTGTTCTTAAATCTGTGTGCAACTTTTAAACATATTAGTCATCTTTATTTTGAAGATTTAGGGTCTGGTGTCTTTCATAATTTTCATATAAAAAATTATTTTTGTTTGTCCTGTACAAACCAGATATGTAGAAGTGGTATTGCATTTTTCTGTGAAGAGTCATTTATTGTGTTTTAATACTTAAGTTAGTGATGACTTGAGGAGGAAGAGAAGGAATACAGAGAGAAAGAATGAATCAGCTGGATTCAGCAACATTGTGACAGACGCTCATTTTTCTTCCTTTACATAGCTTGTCAAAATGGCCAAATATTACTCTAATGGGAGAGAAAATCAAGAGGAAAGATAAAGGGAAAGGCCTCCATTAACAACTCACCAGGTGGAAATTCTGCAAATATCTAGGATAAGCTCTATTACAATGATTTTCCCCCCTTTTATCAGTTTTCAGATTTTTTATCCTCATATAACTTGGTCTTTTTTTTTTGTCTTTTTTTTCTACTCATTCTCTACTTTATAGTAAAGTGCATGCTATGTAAAGGAAAGATGAGTTGAAAAGGTCATCTCAGTAGAATTTGATGCAGGTGAGAAGGTTTCCATGCAACACACCTGTCACAGCTAGCTTTGTAGTGATTGGTATTTGCCATCGTAATCTTTTGCCACGCCTTCACACGATTCAGGTTCATCATATCCCAGTTGCATTAACCCATTACCTGCAAAAGACATCATTAACAAGCATTTTGTGGCTTGTAATACTCACTTGACACTATTGCTCTGATGAAACTTGATTCTAAACCTTGGACCTTGCTTATGCTAACCACCTTGCTTCGAATGCAAATAAAAAATGAGGTGCGATGTTCAAGTTTGATTATTATTATGAGGGCTCTTTTTTTCTTCTCTTTATTTTGCCATTGTAGGTTGATACTGTAATTCATGAATTAGGAAATGTATATATTTACTCTTATTCATTTATTGCAGGAACATATTTTTATTTTCCTTTCTATCATAATATAAGATTAATAAGATTATTCCTAGGTAGAAAATACTTTTTGATAAACAAATAAATAACTCTTAGAGATAGAAAATACCTATTATAGGGAGCAAATATCTCCAGAGTTAGAATGTAATAGGTAGGAGTTTGATTTTGTGTGATTTAGATTTTTGATTTTAGGGATTTATGAGAAGACGGTATACAGTCACTGAAGAAGAACTTATACCAGAGATAGAGTACATCAGCTGTTCTCACCTCACATGTCAGAAATAGTAGTTAATGCATGTGTTTTATCTTTCTTTTCTAGTTGATTTATTTACTGTTTTAAATATTATATATTTTTGTTATTTCTCTTCATTCTTTGTATGCAGATACATGCTTATGTGTCTGAAATCATGTTATGTTGTAGGGCAGAATTTCTTTGATTATTAGTAATTAAGTGAATGATGATTAATTATGTCCAATTTATGCTTTATAATTTATCTCCTAGATTGGCCACTTTGCATGTGTGTGTGTAATTTAGAGGTCAAAGAAAGAGGTGATGACCCAGGAAGAGGAACCCCACTTGATCCAAGGCTTGCTTGCTTTCATGTGCAGTCTTTCCCCACAAAGAGACTCTCTGAAAAACACCTATTTGGCTTTTAAGAATAAGGAGATACAATCACTGCTCTGAAAAGAGAAATTAGTTTTAAATCATGGTTTTTAAGACCACTCCCCAAAAAATATTTAAAAGAAAGAAAAGAAAAATATTTATTTCAAGAATCATACAGTCCTCATTTAACCCCTCTGCAGCAGCTCTTATAATATTTCAAATTTATGGGCAGGTCTTGTAGTTTTATTTTTTCTTGTTTCATGCCATGTTTTAAATAATGATGCAAGTGTTCCAGCCACTGCGACTGAGCAATCTGCCTTGGTAGACCTCAGTTATTACCATGTTGGTGTCTCAAAACACTCCATGACCCTTGATCTCTTGCACCCACTCCCCTCCACCTCTTACTGTAATATAATCAATATCCATATAGTTGTATATGCAGTTTATGCATTGCATAGTTTGTAAATTTATCATATTTATGGCTAGAATGATTTTCAAGATACTAAAGTTTCCATGAAATATTTTCACTTTTGAAGTAAGCTACATAGATCTTTGAGTGCTAAAGAGGGGTTAAAGAAAAGATTTATATTATTTATAAGAACCAATAGAATTTAAAACAGGTTCTCCCTACCCGAGTCCTCATCTCTGCAGTTAGGTGATAAAATCATTGATAATTCCCAAGCCTCTAAATGTTGTGCGACCCACACCGCTGACGTCTCTTTGTAATGCTGTGTTTATTCTAACTTTACTGTCTCTTACCTCCCAACCCCATAAGCTGGACACACCAAAAAACATCGGAAAAAGACAGGTATTCCCGTTTGTTCATCAACTTGCCAAATTACTATTATATATATACATATGAATAGTGTCTTTGCCCATATAGTTTACAAATGAGATCCTACCAGAATGTTTACTGTTTGATATTGCAAATAATTGAGTGTGTTTGGAAAAAAGGAATCCTCATGAGTTAATATTTGTTACACAGTCATACATCTGTTGTTAATAATATTTGATGACTTTCTCTTACAAAAGTATATAGTCAGGAATCTTGATAGTTACTATTGATTTAGAGATAAGTTTAGCAAAATGCCATAAACACATTCAAATATTTTAGAAGCAGTGTCAGACAGTACACATGTTATTTTGCTTGTTCATGTTTGTCAGAAACTATTTCATCTTTTTTGAAAATTAGACTTAGATACACTTTTAAGGAATGCTTAACCTTCCAAAAGTGAGTGAGTGCTTTTGTGTTGTGACTCTTTTAGTTTGTAGCCATAGATTGTTTCCCATTTTGTAGCCTCAGTGATTACTCAGATTCACATGAGTGAAGTCAATATTTACGAGGCAGTTCTGTTTACTGACATGCAAGTCAAGTGTGCATTTATCATCAGTAATGAGAAGTTAAGGCATTACATGTTACGTTTATATTGTCGGGAATTGTGAATCCCTCTGTATAGCACTTTACCAAGTTTGCCACAGAAGCAAACCATGAGTTCTGTTGGTGTTCCCAGCCATGCATGTTGTCTTCTCTGTGTGTATTGTGCCTCAAACCATTTTTTGTAGCTGTAGAAAATGCAGATGTGATTACTATAGGATTGACTCATGGACATATGAGAACTGTTTTCATTTGTTATGTTAGATGTATTATGAAGTCCAATAATTGGTTTATTTGTTGAATAATCAATGTTCTCTTTTCCTCTCAAGATTTTAGTTTTGATATTTTTATTGTTTATATATTTTTGTCAGAGGAGTGAGATCACTTATTCTCATTTAAATAAATTTCATTAAGTTATTACAGTTATACAATAATGGGAAATCTGAAGTAAATACTTGCAGGTAGTGAGTGAGTGTGAGAGAGAGTGAGTGTGAGAGAGATTGAGTGTGAGAGAGATTGAGTGTGAGAGAGATTGAGTGTGAGAGAGATTGAGTGTGAGAGAGTGAGTGTGAGAGAGAGTGAGTGTGAGAGAGAGAGAGTGTGAGAGAGAGAGAGTGTGAGAGAGAGAGAGTGTGAGAGAGAGTGAATGTGAGAGAGAGTGAATGTGAGAGAGAGTGAATGTGAGAGAGAGTGAGTGTGGGAGAGAGTGAGTGTGAGAGAGAGAGAGTGTGAGAGAGAGTGAATGTGAGAGAGAGTGAGTGTGAGAGAGAGTGAGTGTGAGAGAGAGTGAGTGTGAGAGAGAGTGAGTGTGAGAGAGAGTGAGTGTGAGAGAGAGTGAGTGTGGGAGAGAGTGAGTGTGGGAGAGAGTGAGTGTGGGAGAGAGTGAGTGTGAGAGAGAGTGAGTGTGGGAGAGAGTGAGTGTGGGAGAGAGTGAGTGTGGGAAAGAGAGAGAGTGGGACAGAGAGAGAGAGGAACAGAGAGAGAGAGGGACAGAGAGAGAGAGGGACAGAGAGAGAGAGGGACAGAGAGAGAGAGGGACAGAGAGAGAGAGAGAGAGAGAGAGAGAGAGAGAGAGAGAGAGAGAAAGAGGAAAGAGAGGGAGAAAGTGAAAGCTGAATGGGAGAAGTTTAATTGACAAGAACAAGTGTAAAAAGAACAGGGAGAGAAAGTTAAAGTAAAAGTGAAGGCAGAGTGAGTTTAGTAGAGAGAGAGCAATTGAGTTTACGAGTGAATCAGAGAAAGGAAAGTTTAGATGAGATGGACAGATAGACAGAGAAAAAGAGAGAGAGCAAGATTAAGTAAATGTGTAGGAATAGGAGTAAGAAGGAAGAAAGGAGAGTATGTGTTGAGTAGAGTAGCAAGCATTTAAAGTAGTTTATCTTGTGTTCTGTACTCTCTTCTGATTGACAATTTGCAACCCCAGGGGACAAGGATAGGTTCAACCTGCCCACCCAGATGGCCAGCCTCCATCTTGAGTTCACATCATACTACTACCCAGCTGACTCAGAGTTTCCAGGTAAATTGCTCATTACGTCTGTTTATTCTAATCTGTGACTAATTTGGGTCCTGTTTATCTTATATTCATGTGTCTGATGGTGTCTTGTGGTTCATGGCTTTATGGACATTTTGATATACCTTTTTTGCTGGCATATATGACACACTTTTTGGTTGCCTTATAAGTAGCTCTAGACTTTAGGCCTTTAGGGAGCCTGAGGGCAGTGATTTCTTTTATTTTTGCTTTTTATTTCTATTCTTTCTTTTCTCTTTTTTTCTTTTCTTTTCTTTTCTTTTCTTTTTTTTTTCTTTTTTTTTTTCTTTCATCTTTCAAAAAGAGGATTTTCAATAAAGGCCAGTGAATCTTATACACCAACAGATACAGAATATTTCTTTGATGATGTTTAGTAATGACATATAATAACTAATTACATTTTACCGAAAAGTAGTGCTAACCCACATAATTTTTCCCTCTTCTCTCTCTCTCCATTAGTGCCGCCACCCAAGTTGTACCTGCAGCTCAACCCCATACAGGTGACCTTTGACCCCTTGTCCCTGTTATGGCTCAATGCCTTTACCAGAAGCCTCCAGCGCACCATCGTCACAGAGCCACCACCAAGTTCCTACCTCGACGTACACCTGGAAGCCATAATGCCTCGGGTGAGTGCTCAGATTGCAGATCTCAGATAAGGGTTAGTAACTTGCTTGTGAGCAAAGAATAATAATGGAAGAGGCTGATTGAGGTCTCAGGATATGACTTTGTTTTTCATTTTCTCTGGTTATGTAGACATCAGGTAAACTCGAGTGGTTGCTATATAGTCACCACTTTAAGGGGACTCAACCATGAAGATTGAGGGTGGCTAACACCTGGGCCATTTTTAAGTTTTGGTGGTGTCATATGCATGGCTAAACTACCGTATGAAGATTTTTACTTAGCATGATCAAGGCCTGTGATTTCTGATTTGCTAGTTTTCATTGGAGCAGCTACAATACAGTTTGTATAGGATTTAGTTGTGTAATTTTTTAAATGCATCTGAGGTACTGAGTTTACGTATGCTACACTTTTTTTTTTTTTTTTTTTCCTCTCATTCAACTAACCAAGGGTTATTGACATATTGTTTCCCCCGGGCCTACAAAAAGCTTCGATTATCAAAATGCATTAAGATGGTCTAGAGTCCTGTCAATTTTTGTTTAATCCAATGCCCCCTGGAAAATGTTGTGTTCACTGTTGTATTTTTCTGTGAAATGTCTCTACACATAGATGGCACTGCCCGTGCTTAGCCACAAAGAAGTCAATTAGTAGACCTTATGACCTCACCTGATTTCACCTTTCCTTGATTTTGCAGGATGAACATTTTTTTTACAATAGCCACCTATGTTGATACTGTTATTTTTATTATAAACATCATAATTTACTCTATTGTAACGACATCACTAACAGTAATATTAATAAGCAGAATATATTATCGAAAATCAAGGAAAAAGGTAAATAGGTGAGACAGGTAGGTCTCGTAATTGGCTCATTGGTGACTTAGTACTTGTGGAGCCATCTGTGTGTAAAAACAATTACTAAATTAAACACCCATGGCATATATGCATATCCCATCCCCAGCAGCATATGTTTAAGTATCTCAAGCCAGTGTTTCTCTATGAATAAAGTATCAGAATTTTTCAGTTTAACCTAGAGGTACTGGTACACACACTGTAGTGAGTTACATTTTCCAGGGTTTCCATAATAACTAGATATCATGTGGCTTTTTTATCATCTCATTGGTGCCTTGTACATGCATTGTTTACTGAAGTTTGTTTTATTTTCTGTACACACAGAAGGCTTCACAAGTGCTCAGTCACCAAGGAGTTAGTTACTCTGCCTAATTTACCCTATGCTTTGAATTTTTAGGAAAAAAGTTCCTATTTCTGGTACTAATATGTTCATTATTAACATTACTATTATCATTATTTTGTTCTAAAGTTATTAGCAATAATAACAGTAATGAGAATAAAAATTTTCTTTCCAAAAATTAAAAGAATAGGCTAAATAGATAAGATCAGACCAGCCTAGTAATTAACTCCCAAGTTACAATGATTCTGGAGCCATCTGTGTAAACACAGTTGATAAAACAAGACCATAGTGGATGGTGGAAGTATGCAAGCACTCCTGCAATTTAATTTTGGTATACTTTGGAATTTCGCCTTAAATTCATTGCTACATTGGTTTCTTATACTAATCAACTAAAGAAGGGAGTACTATCCTCATATACAAGCATTATGCAGATGCTGAAACACTTGCCCATTCACATATTTTTTCTCCACTCATCAACCAGGTCATTATTGACGGAGTTGGGGAACAGACCAATCAGCGCGACCGTCCACGTGCCATGCACATCCAGACCTCGAGGCTGATCCTCTCAAATGTGCGACCTGCTGACCCAACCAGCCCGGGCTCACTTGCATCCCTGGCGACGAGCTTAGAAGCAGCTCAGCAAGGGGAACTGTTCTTTGCCTCAGACTTTCCAGCCACCCCTGCAGATTTCCAGCCAATTTGTGACAAGTTTGTCAAGCATGCCATGGGTAAATAATGTCTCACATCCTCTTGTGTTTGAAGATCAAAAGTGTTGTGGTGTTGTGTGAGATGGTTACTCCTCCTGCTTCATCTTTCCCCCTCTTATTCTCCTTATCCTTCTGTCTCTTACTCCTTCCCTGATCCAAATACTGTGTCTCGAGTATAAGTTGTGTCATGAGAAACAAATCTTAGCAGGCCTCAGATATTTGACTTTTTGACTTAAAAATGTGAGTCAGTTTGAATGCTAAATGATACTTATTTTTACTCAAAACATAGAGAAAGAGAAAGGGGAAAGGGAGACAGAAAGAGTAAGAGAAGAAATTAAGATAAAATGGAATTAAGAGGGAGAAAGGGTAATGAAGCGAGAGTGAGGGTGTGAGTGAGTGATTGAGGGAAAGAAAAGAGAAACAGAGAAGAGATAGAGATGAGGGGGGTGGGATGGGGGTGGGGGGTGGGGGGAGGGGGGAGTTGAAAGAGGTAAAGAGAGACAAAGTACTTGGAGCAGTAAGGTAAAAGAGACTCTTTTGGCAAATTATTTTTTTCTTCTCTGTAATCATCATCTCTTTGTATTTCTCCTTTTCTTGTACTGTCATGTTAAGCCTGTTCGAACTGTAAATCTGTTGTTCTATGCAGTTTGTCTTCCTAGCAGACCATGTGATTTGAAAGTTTCAAAGACCATTTCTAGCTTTGTGTTAGCTGTTGCAACCAACAAGCTTGCCGTATAAGATTAGCTTGGTTTTGAATAGAGTTAATGTGTTGTACCTCATGAATGTCCATGCATTTGGAATGTTAATGTCTGTCAAGGAAAGTTTCTTGCTCATTTTTCATTCTTTATTTTTTTCCCTTTCAGAGATATCTGTAAATATATGTAGTTATGGCATGGCAATGACATGAAGGTTAATGGGGCATATTTACTTTTAACATCATGCTGTCTTTGGCTTGGTACTAAGAATGTGTAGCTTCAGTCTGTGGTTTTGCCAGCTATCAGCTTCAGAGTTGAAGCAGGAGTATCATGCAGTAAAAAATATAAGTTTATCAGTAACCAAAACTGTATATAATGATTTTCTCCACAATGATTGTTTTTGCAGTTTTCTTTTATTTTCAGGTAGAATAGTTAGTGCAAGCCTCACCTGTACATAGAAGGCTTCAGTGATGTTGCTTACTCCTAATATGTTTTTGCTATTTGATAACCAGAGGCATAGCATTAAGGACCTGAGAATTGATAATGGACAATGAAAAAGATTATAGATTTTGTATTTTGGAAGAACACTTTGTTATTGATAACATGTAAGTGTAAAGCCACGACTGATTACTGAGCATTATTGTAGAGACAGATGTTATAATGTTGTTTTACTTCCGCAGCTGAAGATAATGTGAGAAGTCTTCCCTCGGTTGACGCTTCGTTATACGATGCTATATCAAGCATGAAACGCGATGCACTATGGACTCAAGCGAGGGATGTCCTCTTTGTGTACTGTGATCCCATGTGGGTAGAGTTTCTCAATGTGCCTGCTGCTCGAAATAGACCTGTTCCATTTGTGGATGCGTTTCCAGTGTCGCTCTGGATTTACATCAAGCCAAAGCCTAAGCCAATGAGTGATCAGAAAGTGTCTGGTGTCAAGCCTTGTGAAGATCAAGATGTTAGACCACACAGAGACTTATTAAGAAATTTTTACTGTCAGGAGCAAAGCAAGGAGGCGCATGACTGGGACGGAAATAAGCAAGTGCCATTTCAGAGGGATGAAGGGGAGATGCAAGGAAAGAGGAGTCGGCAGGAGGCTGCCATACACATACTTGCTCACACGCCAAGTCTAGTCAGTGCCCAACTCAACCACTACCAGTACCTGTTTCTCATGCGACAGTTAGATGTGGTCACGGAACTCACGACCTACCTTACCTCTGATACCATCCATATCCTGACACACCCTGATATGGCCGGAGTGGCCCTTTCTGCAGACAACCTCGGGGACACACTGGCCATCTCGGCCATGGTGCCTCAGCTAGACGTCTCGCTGGTGATGCCCCCCCCACATCCAAACAAAGACTCAGTGGCCGGAGATATGGAGAGCTTCCTCCCTGATTCCTCTTCCACAGCCGACCTTCACGATCTAGGTTCTCCTAGCTGCGAGGTACGGAACTCAGCATCAGAGCATAGTATAGTCCAGAGGGCCAGTGAAGCCGATGCTTGTTCCATATCTAGTGATATCACTAAGTCATACAGTGTTGATCAGTTAGCCTCACCGCAGCCATCACCGGCCACTACTTCCATCACAAAGCAGCCTCCCGCCACCGCCAATGGTAGCATAAGTCAGCCGCCGGTCAGTCAGCACTCTCCTGCCGCCACAGGTAAGCAATCATCGCCGTCGTCATCCACCCTTAGACAGGGAGCTACTAGAACCCTCTCAAGTAGCTTGACCAACCTTCCCCGTAGTGTAAACGCCAGCCATGCTATGGACTCCGACCCTTCCAGCATCAACGGCCCTGTCATGCAGCTAAGTCTCCATGACAACCTTAATGCAGGCTTTAGTACAATGCGAAAGGGAATAACTAGTGGCTTTACCAATCTTATGTCCACCATTGAGTCGGCAGTGAAAACCAGCCCCGAAGACATGAGTGACACCCTTTCAGTTCGTAGTGACCTGAGTTCCGACAGCGACAACTTCATCATGGTTAACATGGAATCAGAGCGCACTGACAGTGGACTGGGGGGAATGGACGCCGCATTCCGGGTGGAAAATAAGCCACCTCCGTCTTCCATAGAGCTTGCATCTGAAGTTTTTGAAGAGGCCACACCTAGTGAAGTATCAGATGTCACCAGCTCCTTCAGAAGAAAAGATACAGTAAGTAAAGCATAACCTTAAAAAGCCTAAAACTGTCAGACTTTTAAGCAAACTGAATCTCAACCATTATTTTTATGTTTTTTCACATTTAGCATTGGCTTTGTGTAGTCTTTTGATGAGCATTTTGATTTGACCCTTAAAGAGTACAGAATGTTAAATATGAAAACTGGATTGGTTGGGAAAAATGCCCGATCCTGATATCCCTTTAACGTCTCTTTAACATAAAATTCTATTAGTACAAAATAAATTACCCAAATGCCAGGAACTAATGGGGTATTATCAGTTCTTTTCTGGATGGTTCAAGCATCAGTTTTAATTACAATATATCATGTTATATCTTTAATTAACTAATTCTCATTGGACCCTCAGTTAGCATCCATCCCATAGTGGTTGACTAAGGAGTTATTTATACATTCACATAAGAAATTTCTCAAAACAACTTCAATGTCTCTCTTTGCACTTTCTTTCTTGAAACTTTTGTGGGGTAAAATTGATTTATGTACATTTACTCATTAAGGGTTGAATAAAAAAGATATATGCTAAGGTGAGATTGTGATTGAGAAGCAGGTTTCCATATGCTTAGTTCATCACATATATGACAGTTGATGCTTACAAATTGCTAATGATTCAAGGTGCATTCCTTTGGTTACTAGTTAGTTCTGTAGAACAGATGAGAACTGAAATCTGGTCTCTTCCTCATAAATGGTTCCTCTCATTCCTGTCATCTGATTTAGACTGATGGAGTGCAGAAGTAGATATGAAATGGTGATAGTCTTCAAAGTTTTGTCCAGATGTACTTTGCAGTGTTTTCCTTTGAACTTTCACAGACCCAGTGGTGCAGCTTATGCAAAGCTGTAGAAATTTAATTGTAGAAAACGTAATCTACTATGAAATAGGTACTTTCAACACAGCCAGCATCTTTGCACAGCGTGTGGGTGACTGAAATGATGTCAGAACTTTGTAATGCAGGACGGCATTGAAGCTGGTGTCACCTTGTTGGTCCATTGGCCACTGAGCCTGCTACTTAGTGATAAGGGAATCACTGTGTTTCATATGGGTCTTACTTTTATGCTAAAGAACCCCAAACATGAACAAGTTTCACAGCAGGTGTTGGGAGAAATAGAGGATGTTTTAGAATGATATCCAATTTATGGTAAGAAAGGTATTAAGTGTCATTTGTGTGATGCATATAGTAAATTGTAGGAAATGTATTTATTGATACTGTTGTATGCATCACATCATGAATATAGATCCCCATGTGCTCAAAAGCCTTCTTCTCAAACTCTCAGTATCTTTTGCTCCTTTGCTCTCTTGCTATTGTAATCTCATAGACTTAAGAGTACTGGATTTGATAAGGCAACCTTTAGCTCTTTAGACACAATAATGAAAGTGCTTCTCTTTTTGTGAGTACAGTATTTACTAACTCTGTTAGGAAGTGAAAAATAGCATGAAAGATCACTAGATTCAATAAGAAAGTTATTGTTATAAAGTGAATGACTTCCCACATATGGGTGAAACCTAATATTTCTAGATCATAAAAAGGAGCCTATGTATCAAGTCTAGCAGCTTTGTAACACTTAGAATGTCAAATATTGGGATAAAGAGAAAACTGAAAAAAAATGTCATAGTCATATGTTTCCAATTTAGAGATGGCTGGTGTGCAGTTAGATTGTGTCCATACCAGGATGAGTTAAAACTATGAACAGAAATGGAAAGGTCAGAGTCATCTTGCCTGAAGTCCAAATCCAGAAGCAATTTTGAGTTCAGAGAAAATAAAGCAACTAAAGATTTAATGAACAAAGCACTCTGTGTTCCCTCATATAACCTTTTTGGTTTGGATCAGTTCAGCTGATTGATCTCTCATGGATAAGAACTTAAGTCATCATTCTAGGCAAATTTTGGAAAATGCAATGGATATGTAGCCATAGACATCCCAACTCTTTTTTTTTAAGTCAGTCACTAATGTCCAGGAGTTCCTACCTTTCAGTGGAAGAATCTTTGGTTTGCTACTGAGAGACCATAGCAAAATATATAGTAAAGATTTTACAGGTTTGTAAATCCCTTCCTGGATCCTTAGGAAGAGAGGAAGGTGAAGAAACACAGATGCAACAAGAACACATAGTCAGAGTTCTGAATTAATTGCTATTTTTCCTTAAAATTCTTTGTTTTCTCATCAAAACGACCTTTTCATTTGAGTGTGGAAGGAGAGAGACCATACCTACCTTCCCCTCAGTATTTTGTTGTTTTGGAAAGGAAATTAGACTGTAGGTTCTTGTTATGATATTTTTAGAATAACCATTTCTTTAATTGATGAATTTGAATTTCTTGTCCATCATGTGAAATGGGATCATTAAAGAAAAAAGAACTGATAGTTGTAGACCTTCTTTTAGTTAATGTTAATTAAAAAAAATAAAGCAAAATGAGGCACAACAACATCTCATAGGAGGTAAGCATTCTTATGCCTTTGTTTTTATTGTTATTCTTTTATATTGTATTTATGAAGGTTATTTCTGAGTACAGGTTGTACCCAGATACCACCTGGTGTATATGTTAGAAAAGTTAAATTTTAACATCAGATCTAAATAAATGCACTCGATCCAAATGCTAATTTTAATTGCATTGGTGCATATGATATTGTTTAAGTTGTATGATATTAGTTGCTTTGTAATATTAAGAAGGAAAGATAAATTTTAAACCATCAAGAGGTACAGAGTATTTTGACTTGGTAATATATTGAGATTAGGCAATATAACAATTTAGAAAAACTAACTTATTAGTACAGATTGGTGGTTAATGCATATGTTAATGCTATATGTTAATGAACTGGTATGATTGTAATGAATTAGGTTTATTATCAAGCTCTCATCCCCCTCATTGCAACTATCCAGCATTCAGTTGATGCCACTATTGTCTACTGGCTTTAGATGTAAGTACACCTGTCCTTCAGCATTATCCTTCAGTCTTTTACACAGTTCAGCTCCTATGTTTCCTGTACATTAGGAAGGGTCTTTGACACTGATAAGGAAAGGTTAGGAATGAGTTTGTGTTTTGGAAGAATCAGTAAGAATTCTCCCTTTCTGATGGGTTCTTTAATGTACAGGCTGACCCCTGGGCACTAGCATTTATTGGTATATGATTACGATGACAAAGTATGACAAAGAGTCTTCCAGTTGAGCATATGTTGGAATGAATTGGAGCCATGAGGAAGGGAAAGATTTCTTTGTTCTTGTGGATGTCATATATGAAGTGAAGACAGCTATGGAAAGGTTTGTATAGACATCATTCCTACTTTTGATAAACTTGAAATTTGGTGCAGGTGAACCAAAATTTCTTAAGCAGTTGGCAACCCCAGATTTTATTTCCTTAATGTTAGCAGTTGCTGTTAGTTAAAATGCCAACATAGCTATGAACACAATATGAAACTTGTTTGGTCCTAACTCTATCCAAAGATACAAAAGACCGACTGTGAATGGAACTAAAATAAACATTATCCGGTTCTAAATATCCCAAACCTTCAACTGGACAGTTGCTTTCTTTAGGTCTGACTCAGAGCATGCTACCCTCTTCTCAGTGAAACAAAATTATGATGTTGATTGTTTCTTTTTATATTTGGTATGTTCAACACCCAATATGGCATTGTATATTTATTATATCATACACAATATATATCAGAACATGTAACAGTTTGCATTTGAAAAGGACACTCACATAAACATATATGCAAGCATGCATACATGTAGGTTCATGAAAATAAAAACACATATATATTAGATTTACATAGTTGTAGACACAGACACAAAGACATACATGCGCATACATAGCAAAATTCAAGGGGCTTGTGGTGTTTAAGATCTGTTGACCTTGTATTCTTTATATATAGGTTTGCAAAGTTGTAAATGGTCTGTATAGACAACTCATGTTCTTTCTGGTGCCTTTAGATAATCAGAAGAATGATGATAGATCAATGTTCAAAAGTTAAGAGCGGAAAGGATATGCAGAAAGCACTTGTTTCTTTTAACAAAATTCGGTTTTTGTGATTATGACTGTCACTATCTTCTCATGCCTGAAGGTAACAATATGAAAGCCATGAACATTTTTTACAACTCATGGAAGAGTTTGCACAAGGCTAACAGGTCCCATGAAAATGCTCTCTTGAATAACATCAGAACCTGTACATTACAATCAAAGGAGTGTGTGTGCATGTGTGCGTGAGTTTGCATGTGCGTGTGTGTGTGTGTGTGTGTGTGTGTGTGTGTGTGTGTGTGTGTGTGTATTTATGTGTGTGTGTGTGTGTTTATGTGTGTGTGTGTGTGTGTATGTGTATGTGTATGTGATTTGTTTGTTTGATTGTTTGTTTGTCTTTTGTGTGTGACCAGTATTCGTCTTTACTTAATATTTTCATATCTTTGTTCTTCATTATACTTGTGCACAAGGGACAATTCTCATAATGTAAACCCTCTCCTCATTGTTCAACAGATATCTGTAGTGACGTTTAAGCTGAGTCGTTTGCAAGTTGTCCAAGAATCACGGGGTTATGAATCTGCCATTAAGGTCCAATGCAGCCACCTGGTGTGTGAGGAATGCAATACCATGGCCTACGACGAATTCCAGGTTGGTGTGGCATCTGCGCAAATTTTTTTTCTTGTGTTTTTTTTTTTTCTTTCTTTCTTTCTTTTTTTTCTTCTTCTTCTTTATGGTGTCCTAACTTTTTATCATTGTTCTGTTGTTAATTTTTTATGCTGAATTTTTTCTTTTTTATGCATGATTCTTTGTAAGGATTTAAGATTTTGTGAATTACTTTCTTTGTGTGTGTAAGTAAACTGAACACAATTCAGAGAAAAATACAAGAAATGTTGGGATTTGATTTATAAGTAATATTTACATGTTGCAACCTGAGCACAAATGTTTTATTTTACTGGAAATCAAAGGGATCTACATACAGATATGACAAATGAAAGATTAAATAAAAAGAGATATTTCTCAAATTATGTTGGATTCTTCAACTTATTGATTTTTAATGTAGATTTGTAAAGTTGGGTACTGGTT
>NC_091573.1:32311009-32313509 GCF_042767895.1 Penaeus vannamei
CAGTAATTTCTTCTTTATATTTTATCAGCCATGAAAATATTTTGATTTTTCTTCTGTGATATCCAGTATAAATAAGTGAACTGCAGATGACTAGCAACTTTGATTCCAGACCAAGTTCAGCAGTCGTTGCCGTGGATGGTCGGATTCCCTTGCCGCAGCAGAGCCATGTTGCCTGAAGATGCGTTTAGATGCCAAAGTTGTGGCTAATCCTACAGAGGAAGAGACAAGAGGTATCTCAGGTGCAACGTTGCCTGTAGTGGTACGACCTTCTCTGGAGGGTCACGTGACTGACCTCAGTCTGGGACTTTTGATGAGCACTGTCACAGGCCTCATTGACCTCATAGAAGATGAAATTATACCGCAACCTTTACCTATGAAGGTATTTATATTCTGATGAATGACTGGAAGCATTTTTTTCTGCAATGAAGATATATTACAAATTAAATATGAATTCAAAAACCTATATCATTTTCTGAGGAAGGATATGGAAAATATGTACACAAAATTTATCCTGGAGGATTTTGTTAAAGTATTTGCATTTTGCCACAGGTGCTGGTTGAGCGGATTGGCCTGTGTCTGACAGAGGATAGAGTTCCTGCAAATATAACATCTCCAGGGTCTGTGCCCACCCAAGTGTGGATACCAAGACTTCTTCTAAAGAGGGACACAGAGGGGGTCTTCACCATTTTACCACAGCCAGAGGGTACACAGGAATTCCATTCTGTATTTTACTTCAACTGAATATTAACTTAGGGATTTTATTCATGATACAGTATGAAAGTTCACATTTTTTGTACTTCACTTAAAATATCAATGTAGCAACATATAAAGACATGCCTTTGTTGTGTTTGGTAGTAATGATGTTAAGTTGGTATTACATATCTTTTCCTATCATTGGAGAACTTGGATTAGTCAAAAATTTGACAATGATGAATTTCATTAGATATTGATTAACAGATGTTTGATAAGGAGCACTTTAATTTATCATTTTTGTAAAGAACTTTAGTTTGTTGTATTATTGATAGTAGTGTCTTTGACTTAATATTAGATAGCATGCTTTTAGAGGTAACTTTAACATGGCATTAGTTAGTACTTCATCTTGTTTTTTTGTTTTTCTCAGAGCCCAGTGAAACACAGCAGCTAAGGCAGAGATGTGGGGAGCTGGAGGAGGAAGTGCGGCAGTTGAAGCAGCAGTTGGAGAGGGCAAAGAAGGGGAATTTATCCTCGTAAAGCCTTGCCACACAACTAAACACTGCCGAGGCTTCCCAATCTGCAGCTCATGCAAGAGCTTCCTGATTCAAGTGATGTGTGCATTTTCATGTAGGGACAGACATTTGGTGAAGGTTTCGGGAAATTTTAGGAAGAAGTTTCAGAAACCGAGACCTGAAACATTTTGTGATAATACAACCTCATTATAATGGCCAGTTCTGTTTTAGAAAAGATGTTTTGCTTGTTTTTTTTTTTTTCTTCTTTTTTTTTCATATATGTGTTTAACAATTTTGTTTTATTTTATGAATTGATATCATTGTTTACTTTTTTCTTTATATTGAAAGGGACATGGAAGGATGGAGTGAAGACTTGTCATAATTCTGTCAGTTGTTTTTTTAGTGTAGAACAAGCAGAAAGGGATCCTCATAAGAGAGTAGGAATGCTTTCATGTGTAAGTGTTTCCGAGGAGTGTATTGAAGAATAGAACACTAGCATATTAGGTATAAGTGTCTCACTAGTTATCTGTGCACTCAGCAGAGATATGCAATTAACTAATAACACTGGGCATTATGAATAAAGTTGGATGCTAGTTTAATTTAGGGATGTAATAGAGTTTAAAAACTGGTGTGAGATAGGTAGATCACTGAAAGTGATCAAAATGTTCCAATCCATACCAATATTATGTTAGAGAAACAAGATTCATAGTAATATAAACTGATATTATAATGGCTTAATAGATCTTTGAGATCTTATTGCAAAGTAGTGTCATATTAGTATGCCTTATTTGACAATGTTGGTCATATGTCTAGTCCAAGTACCTGTGAATCCGTCATTTGAGAAATGTACTCAATGTAAGTTCTAGGATCAGTATATTCAAGACACAGAAGCATTTTAAGAAATAGCTATTTGTATTTTATTATTCTTTTTATTATTATTCTATTAGCTTCATGAATTTGAAACTGAGACAAATCCATCCACAGTGATAGCTTGCCATATATTATCTCTCTCTGTCTCTCTGTCTCTCTCTCTCTCTCTCTCTCTCTCTCTCTCTCTCTCTCTCTCTCTCTCTCTCTCTCTCTCTTCTCTCTCTCTCTCTCTCTCTCCTCTCTCTCTCTCTCTCTCTCTCTCTCTCCTCTCCCCCCCCCTCCCTCCCTCCCTCTCCCTCCCTCCCTCCCTCCCTCCCTCCCTCCCTCCCTCCCTCCCTCCCTCCCTCCCTCCCTCCCACCTTTCCTCCCTACCTTCCAGTCCCTCCCCCCTCCTCTCCCCACCCTCCTCTCTCCTTCCTCATCTC
>NC_091573.1:32318509-32328509 GCF_042767895.1 Penaeus vannamei
TGTTAAGGTTTATTGGTATGTGCCATATGTTTGCTATATCTTGTGAGCTTTTTTTTCTTTTATATGTTTTTTTTTTTTTCCCCCTCTTTTTTATTATTACTTGTTTATCTTTTGTCTTTGCAGTCTTTTGGGCTGTTTGCTTTATGGTTGCTTCTTGTTTGATATTGTTTTAGCTTGGTTTGTTTGCTTATAGGAAAGAATCCGCAGCTAAAAGTTTGAAGCTTTAAATACTTATTAGGAATGGAGTGATATCTAAACATTGGTTTTGTGTGTGTGTGTGTGTGTGTGTGTGTGTGTCTATGTGTTTCTCTCTTTCCTTATTTTTTTCTTCTTTTTCTAATTATTCCTTCCTGTTCTTAGAAGATATATTCTGATGCCAAATTGTACTATGTAATGTAATGAAGCAGTGACATACTTTCCTTTATTGTTACTTCTGAAAACAAGTACCAGACGTGTAAATGCAGCATTTTGTTACTTTCTTCCTTTTTTTTTCTTTTTAGAAAATATGAAAAGCAGCAGAACATGTTCCTTTTTTTTACTCTTATAACTATAATGTTCATCACATGGCATTCAGGTAAATTGTAATTGTTTTTTGAAAAGCCAAATATCTTTGAAATAGTTAAAATTGCAATTCCTATTTTTTATATGAATGTAAATATAAGGATGCATCGTATAGGTTTCCTTTATAGGTTTGCAGTATGATGTCAAAATTCTGTATCTGAATTATTATCCTAAGGTTCTATAAAGTAGTGCTAACTCATCAACTGGAATAAGATCATGAAAAAAAAGTTCTTATCTAGTCATTTCTTTTTCTTTCTTTTTTTTTTCATTCTTTCTCTTTTTTTATGTATCCTTATACATCTATAATGGGCATTCAGTTTGATATAGGTGTTATTCCTTCCAGTCTGCTGATTGCATTTTAAGTTTCACTGAATATAGAAGTTTTATCACAGAACCATGGGGGAGATTTATTCTGGACCATCACATTGAGATTAACAGTGTAAATAAAGAATAAACTAATTTGCAGTTTGTAATTAAACATTTTTACAGTCACACAATAAATGTATAAAAGCTAAAAAAAAAGAAACACAAAAATATTAAGGGGAAAGTGGTGCAATTTTATTCTGGGGAACATTTCATTTTTGTGTATGTAGTTTGTAGAATTTCACTGTGTGTAAATTTTGAATTTCAATTGAAACATCAGGCAGTTCATAAAGAATAAATGAAAATGGTTGATCTGAAAAAAATTGATTAAGGGAGACCATACATGTGCTTATTTACATGAAGTTGGAAAAAAGTATAAATCCAACAAACGAACTTACAGTTGTAAAAAGATTATATTCTTTGTTGTATGAATGTTGTGAATAGTACATTCTGAGTGATAATCAATACCGGCAGTTGTTTGTACATTGCAGAAGTCAGCGTAAGGGATAGAGATTAACTCACTTTTGTCTTCAGGTGCAAAAGCTCTATTTTTAAGTTGACTAAGAACTTGCCATCAGTAGTGTTGCCGTAGAAAGGGAGGGTCATGATAATGTATAAAATTATCCTATTTTGTGTTTGTTGGCATTCTATTCAGCATTTTCGTTACTCTTGTAGTCTGCATTATACTCAACATTTTTATTTTTTGTATCATATATATACTTATATATTTTTGTGTTGTTTTATTTTTGGTGGGCATTACTGATTATCTGGTGCATATCGTGCCTCAGGTCTTTGTGTTGTCCAGTAAGGTTAAAATACCATGAACTGTAAAAAGTGATGAATATTTTTAGATTAGGTTGAGTAGATAGTTCAATACAATTTATTTGCTGAATGTTGTTATAAAACCCCCAATGCTATACTCTGTTTGGGTAGTTGGGGAGTCAGTGAGACAAACATCCCTCGGGATTCAAGAAAAACGTTGTAAGCATAATATCTGAGTTGTTACTAAAGTTGTAACTACTGATGGTTTTAATCAGTGTTCTCTGGACAGTTTTTCTCTCCTCTGTGTCTGCTCATATTGTTATCTATACCTACCATGTTCCTGTATGCTAGTTCATGTTGTAGCTTATCATGGTGCAGTAAGGCATTACATATGATGATTGAGGACGTCAAGGTATTTTGAGTTTTCAGATAGATCATATGTTTTTGCTTCTATTTTTAAAAATGTGATACTTGAATTACTCTACTGTTCTCGTGGTGTGCCATGTTACAAGTATGATTTCTTTATATTATGTGTGTGTCACGTCAAAAGCTTGAGCATCATGGCCATATTCAATACTATATTAGATATTTGTGATGAAAGTTACATTGTAATGATATGTGCAGTGTTGTTGCTTTAGAACTTCACTCTGATTAGTTTGTAGTTATCTAGCCAATGAACTATTTTTTGCTATGCATAGGGTATTCCAAATATAGTCTGTAATGGTTGAATATTTCAATATCTGTGAAGAGAAAATGTGCAGAGTATAATGTAATTTATAAAATGTACAATAGTTGTTTTATCCTGTGTAAAAGATTGTTGACTGGAGCCTCAGCCGCATCCTAAGGTAACCAAGTGCGAGTTTGAGGTCCTGAGCATGACACGTTGAAAGTGTCCTCTTTCGAACTTACCCATATCAGAGGAAAAAGAAAGGTCAACAGATCTCCAAATAAGAAAGAAAGAAGAGGGAGCAGGCACTGTGAATGAGATTTTACCAATCCAGTTGTTTTGATGTGACTCTGTGTTGCTACACTTAGATTTGTTTATTAGACGCATTTTACTCCCCTGCGAATAACAAACTTATGACCTCTGTGATTTGTCATGATAAAATGATGGGAAGTTGAATCCAGGTTGCAAGGAAAGGTTGAATGGAAATTACATAATATGTTTCCCAACTATTGTTTACATTTTTTAGTTACCAAACTTGTTTTGATTTTCAATATTGTTGACTGCATAATTGTCATTCATCATTACCATTGTTGAGACTGATTGAATGGTCTGTGTTGTAATAAATCTATTTAGTCTTATTCACCTGATTGTGTAAAAGAAAAACATAGATTACAAAACTTGTTGGTTTGGTTTGGTTTTCAAAGTGATTTGACGCATAGAAACTATAACGAGTGGTTTTGTATACATGTCTCTGCCAAAGAAATTTTCAAAGATGCAGGTGTGATTCATATATTTTGGGTTTAATTCTTGATTCCATGATTTTACGATGATCATCTGGATATAAAGTTAGATTATTAGATTTTAAAAACTGTGGGGTAAATTTCTTTCTAAATATCCAGTCAATAGTTTAATTGTTTTTGCAAATAATATGTATAGTGTATAGTTAATAAACCTTATCACAATCATTTGCATTTTACTTCCTGTTTTTGTTTTTGTTTTCTCTCACTTTTAATTCTAAGTTGATTAGGGATGTGAGTTTGTGTCCTTGCATTCATCTGTTTATATGGGAAGAAAAATATCCATGGACTAAATATATCTGTAATAGGATACACACACATCCAGTGATTTATAGGATAATACTGCTATATAAGAACCCAAAGGTTAGGTGAGGAAGTTGATTCCTGGGATGTTACTTTCCACAAGTTCTGTCACAAGAAAACCATGATCACCCCATCCCTTTTGCGAGCAGTTCTCGAAATTAGCCAACTTGACATTCCCAGACGTGACACATCAATCACATCAAGCTTTTTGTTTAACATGGCGATGTGTTCTGTGCTATCTCCAAATATATTATTCTTTCATGAAGAGGACCAAGAATGGAGGAAGCTAAAAAATAGTGGGGGGCCCAGAGGCTTTGGGGTGTAGAGAGGTAAAGTCCCCCACAATGGAGTCCTAGAGAGAGCTGTGATTGGCTACCACCTACCTGGAGAAAGGACCCAAAATTCCGGTCATAGGACAAGTGTTACTAGGCCCATTTTCTATTCTGAGAACTTTAAAGGGGGGGGAGGAGAAGCAAAATGGTAGTGTTGCCCGCTCAGTCTAAAAAGTGGGGATATCTTGGCCTCCCCTGCTCCCCCTGCCAGCTCCATCCCTGAAGAGGACCTATTACCTATAGTTTCATGATATCTCTAGTTTAAATAACAAGTATTAATTTTGTTCCTTGTTCATGTTGCTCTTAAGGTGAATATATAAAAGTGAAACCTGTAAAATAGGATAAATATCTTAGCCATGGATCATGCCATAACATGATTCAATTTGTGGAGTAGCCATTGTTTAGACAAGATAAATTTTTGAAGAATGCAGGTTAACTTATTAACTAATTTTGATAACAGCCTCTATATTTAAAAAGTGTGGATGGATATTACTAAGTAATCACAGTAACTACCTGTTTGTACTCATGAATACTGCATTTGAGTGAGAGAGAACACTGGGCAAGGTCAGCATATTTCAGTAAGCGTGTTTTTCAGTCAGCCTTAGGGTAATTTTCAGGGAAATAACACGAGGAAAATTGGAGTGGTTCTTGACAGATCGCGTTGATGCACACTGGCTCAAACACTATAATGTGGCACCTCAGACTGCCTCCCTTTCGATATCACAACTTCATTGAAACGGTTTGGTAATCTTCCATCAAGAATATTGTTTTTTTTTTATGGTTACTGAACATCGTCCCAGGGTTTGATAAACAGTCTGCAACCCCGGCGTGCTTGCAGAAACAGGTCAGTCCAAACAAAATTAGGGGCTTTTGCTTGTTTATATGTTCTTACGTAATGTGTTTTTTTTTTTTTTTTTGTATGTAAGTGTATAGACAGGTGTGTGCGTGCGTCTGTGTCAGTATCAATGTGTACCGTCCCTCTCTTTTCCTTCATCTTTTCAGTACTTGCATTTCGTTGCACCACTCATTTCCTCACTCTTGCCCACTGCAGCTATTTCTTACCGTGTTTGCCTTCTTTCCTCTTTGTTCTTCCTGTCTCTCTGAGTAACCTTCTACCCACCTCATCAGCTGCAGTATCTAAAGCCTCTTTTAATTAAGGTCTATTTCCGTTTTCATTTCTGCTTTCTGGACCTTCTCACATTTTCCCTATTAGTCCCTTTGCGGTTTCCATTATCCGTTATCCTTAATTTCTGATTCCATAGACGCCCCAGCCTGGCTGTTGAGATCTTTTCTGTTTACGATGACTTTCTCTCCCGGGATGTTTGCAATCATGTCTGCCAGATCCTTGTCAGCTGTCCGATGCTCAGAAATCCGAGCATCTCACTTCTGAGTGTTTCCGATGTCATGGTGGCTCCAATTACGACTCCATCTACAACGGATGTTAAAACTGTTGTTACTAGAAGTATTAATAATAGATGATTCCAAACATATTCTTCCCACCCTAGTATATCCTCACAATAGTTCCTGATCTCACACTGGCTCTACCCTCTCAATTTTATCTCGTGTACACCGTCTTGTATAGAAGGCTTCCGACACATAGACGGCCTCGACCAGTTTAGGTTCCCATGTTCCCTGTTGCAAAACTAGATTCCTTGTTATCTCGACTGGTCCGATCGTACCCTATGAGTATTTTCCACACCCTCTTCCTTCTTTTTGTGCATTAATTCAAATGAATGCTCTCTCTCTCTCTCTCTCTCTCTCTCTCTCTCTCTCTCTCTTTCTCTTTCTCTCTCTCTCTCTCTCTCTCTCTCTCTCTCTCTCTCTCTCTCTCTCTCTCTCTCCCTCTCTCTCTCTCTCTCTCTCTCTCTCTCTCTCTCTCTCTCTCTCTCTCTCTCTCTCTCCCTCTCCCTCTCCCTCTCCCTCTCCCTCTCCCTCCCTCTCCCTCTCCCTCTCCCTCTTCCCTCTCCCTCTCCCTCTCCCTCTCCCTCTCCCTTTCTCTTTCTCCCTTTCTCTTTCTCATCTGTCTCTCTCTCTCTCTCTCTCTCTCTCTCTCTCTCTCTGAAACGAACTCTCTCTCTCTCTCTCTCTCTCTCTCTCTCTCTCTCTCTCTCTCTCTCTCTCTCTCTCTTGTATGATTATTAGGAAAATAATTACTTGATTATCTAAACAGTGATTATTATATCATGCTATGTACAATTCTCCTGTAAACACAAGTAATATATATTACAACTAACAATGATGCCTCACTAAAATTTTATAGATTATCCAGACAAACGTTCATTTGATCAAGGAATGAAAGCACATGACAATCCGATACGAAGACGCGGAGCTCACTTCAGACATTATTTACGCTCCAGTGAACAAAGTAAGAGCCATAGAACATGTATGGAATGCCCTCCACAAGTATGAGGATAGAAGAAAGTTAAAAATAGCAATAATGTGTGAAATCAACAATAAACGTAGTTTTTCAAGGGGTATAATCGTAGAGCTGGCAAGGCTGTCATGATGGAGAAAGACTAATATTTTACTGAAATGCAACAGAATTATTTGCTTCATCCAAACTTTTTTATTGCATTATGTGCTATTGGAAAGAATGCAGTATAATTTTCTATTTCTGTTGAAATACGGGCTATTGGCACGATTGTCTGATGTATGATAACAAAATGGGTGGATTGGCTTTACTGCGGTTGGTGTCTTGATTATTTATTTATTGTTTATTTTTTTTTTTCAATCTACAGTATATGCGATGATATTCATAGAATCCAAGACTATCTTCGACGCAAAGTACTCCCATAAGGTTGTTTTACACTCTTCTTTTCTTGGTGTTTCTCCACGGAGGAGCGCTGAGCATAGTGTGACCGATCCTGCTCTTGTTGGCGTAGCTGTCGAGGGATCCCCGGACAGACAAGACTAGTGTGACCGTTGCTTTGCATTTCATGTTGCCAGTTCTGGATAACCCTACTTTCGCATTCGGGATTGGAAACGACAACGGTGATTTACACACACATACACACACACACACATACACACACACACACACTTACATACACACACACACATACACACACACACATACACACACACTTACGCATACACACACGTACACACACACACATACACACACCTACACACATACACACACACTCACACACACACTTACATACACACACACACACACACACACACACACACACACACACACACACACACACACACACACACACACACACACACACACACACACACACACACACACACACGCTATACTCTACACATACACACACACACACACACACGCACGCACATACATACACACTTACACATACACATACACACATACACACACACACCCACACACACGCACACACACACACGCACGCACGCCCGCGCAAACACACACACACACACACGCACACACACACACACACACACACACACACACACACACACACACACACTTGCACACACACACACACACTTACACACACACACACACACACACACACACACACACACGAACACGCACACGCACACACACACACAAGACTAGTGTGACCGTTGCTTTGCATTCCATGTTGCTAGTTCTAGATAACCCTACTTTCTCATTCGGGATTGGAAAAGACAACGGTGATTAACACACACACACACACACACACACACACACACACACACACACACACACACACATACAGAGAGAGAGAGAGAGAGAGAAGGAAAGAAAGAGAGAGAACGAAATAAAATATTTTGTTGCTCTGTGATCTTTGCAATTGAACGAAAATTTCTGGGTTGTTTTTTTTTTTCGTCGACTACGTGATGCGATAATCGAAAAATCATTCGCTAAGCCAAAAATAATATTTTGAGCACAAAATATGCTATCGATAAGTCATACCAACAATATGGCGAAGAAAATTTGAAAATGTGCAGTATTTTTTACGAGCATTCACTCGCATATAATACGATTGATATGACAAACGTTCTTAAACCCTAAAATAAGGATAGTTTAACGGATACGAGAATGAAGTAAAAATATTAAGGCTGGGTAGATCACATCCAAGAGTAAACACAGGTAATGAGAAAAGAGCAACATGCACAGGGAGTGGGGAGAAAAAAATGATTTAGTAGTAAGGAAATTTTGTTAAGAAGAGAGAGAATAAAAAATTGGGAATAGGAGAGGGATAAGAATAAGGACTGACGACAAATGAAGTAAATAGGATAGTAAGAAATGAGCAAAATGTCAATTTCAAATATGAAATAAACGATTGATGATTAAAAGACAAATGCACAAATCAGCAGTAAAAGAAAAAAAGAAAAATAAATAAATGGATACTAAAATATATTAAAACAAGAAAAATAGGAAATGAACTCTAAAGAATTCTCCTAAGCTTGGAACAGGCGGGAATAGGAAATGCTTTTGAGAAAAGATAATAATTATTTTTTCATAAATAAGATAGAGAGAAGAGAATGTTCAAGTCATTATAGTTAATAGTGTCCAGGTGAATAAGAGATATGATACTGATATTAGTAAGTTCTTCAGATATATGGAAGATAAATATTAAATACCCAAATTTAAAGATAACCGAAAACTAAGAAAATTTGTTTTAGAAAATGTAGGTAAACTACAACAAACACAACGAATGAAATAAAGAATTTTATACACGTTATGCACGTGAGCTGAGAGAGAGCGTGTGGCAATGAATGAATGTGTGTATGTGAAAGAATGAGTATGCGTGTGAATGAATGGGTGTGTGTGTGTGAATGAATGAATGAATGAATGTGTGTGTGAATGAATGTGTGCGTGTGTGTGAATGAATGAATGTGTGTGTGTGAATGAATGAATGTGTGTATGAATGAATGAATGTGTGTGTGTGTGTGTGTGTGTGTACGGGCGAGCGGGCGGGCGGCTAGACGTACATGCATGTCGGGCGTGGCATGAGAAGGGAAGGCAAAGAGGTCGAAGAGAAAGAGAGGTCAAAGAAAGTACATTGTTGCTCTGGTCCAGAAATTCCACATTCCCTTTCAGTCGCCTAGTTCTTCGTCTTATAGATTTTTTTTTTTTTTTTTTGTATGTGTGTGTGTGTGTGTGTGTGTGTGTGTGTGTGTGTGTGTTCGCGTGTTTGTGTGCGTGCTTGTGTGTGCGTGTGTGTGCTTGTGTGTGTGTTTGCGTGTGTGTGTGTGTGTGTGTGTGTGTGTGTGCTTGTGTGTGTGTTTGTGTGTTTGTGTGTGTGTGTGTGTGTTTGCGTGTGTGTGTGTGTGTGTGTGTGTTTGTGTGTGTGTGTGTGTGCGTGTGTTTTCTCTTGTTCAACTTCATGTAGTCGTATTTTCTCGTTTTTCTTCTTTTTTTCCTTTTAATATTCATGTCTTCTATCTATACCCACTTTCGCAGTCTCTCTCTCTCTCTCTCTCTCTCTCTCTCTCTCTCTCTCTCTCTCTCTCTCTCTCTCTCTCTCTCTCTCTCTCTCTCTCTCTCTCTCTCCTCTCTCTCTCTCTCTCCCTCTCCCCTCCCTCTCCCTCTCCCTCTCCCTCTCCCTCTCCCTCTCCCTCTCCCTCTCCCCCTCCCCCTCCCCCTCCCCGTCCCCCTCCTTCCCTCCCCTCCCTCCATCCATCCCTCCATCCCTCCCCCTCCCTCTCTGTCTGTCTGTCTCTCTCTCTCTCTCTCTTCTCTCTCTCTCTCTCTCTCTCTCTCTCTCTCTCTCTCTCTCTCTCTCTCTCCCTCTCCCTCTCCCTCTCCCTCTCCCTCTCCCTCTCCCTCTCCCTCTCCCTCTCCCTCTCCCCCTCCCCCTCCCCTCTCCCCCTTCCCCTCCCCTCCCCCTCCCCTCCCCCCTCCCTCCCCCTCTCTCTCTCTCTGTCTGTCTCTCTCTCTCTCTCTCTCTCTCTCTCTCTCTCTCTCTCTCTCTCTCTCTCTCTCTCTCTCTCTCTCTCTCTCTCTCTCTCTCTCTCTCTCTCTCTCTGTCTCGCTCACACACACACACATTTATTATTTTATCTCTCAGTATGAGAATGTATAAACTGTCATTCCTATTATTGTGGAGTCAAAAAATTTATGATCGACGAATTTTATGTTAGCACGATTTTATAGATTTTGTGGACACAATTTTATGACTCCCTTCTTTAAGAATGCCATTTTATGTGAGCACGATTTATAAAAAGAGGATTTTGCTAACACAGTGTGTATGAAGGCGATTTCAAAAACATTCCATATGAGGACGAATTTTATT
>NC_091573.1:32338509-32341009 GCF_042767895.1 Penaeus vannamei
AAGTCAAGATTTTTTTCGTTCTTTATTTACCGAAGCGTCGCTGCACTTTCGTTTTCTTTTTTATGCCTGGGTGATTTATTTGACTTAGGAGTGTGCAAATATGAGAACATCACGGAGTAACACGGAGAAAATTGAGAAAACATATGAAGAAGTAAATTGTAATGGTGATGTAACTATGATGATGATAATTGATAATTGGGATCATCATTGTCATCCTCATCATTATCATCTCAATTTTCATCATCATTAGCTTTAGCATTATCGTTTATATTATCATCATCATGTCTTCATTATTACATCTTCATCAATCTTTATCGTCAATGTTATAATTATTGACATGATGATGATGATTATTATTATCATCATCATCATCATCATCATCATCATCATCATCATCATCAAAATCGTTTTCATTATGATCACTATTATTAGTATTATTATCATCATCATTGTTATTTGCATCAATATCATATTATCATTGTTATTAATTATTTTCACTAATATGATGTTAATAAGAGTTAAATGTAATTATAGTGATGATAATGCTAAAGATAAAATCAATGCTGATGAATATAGCTGTAATAATAATAGTCACAGTTCTGGTATTAAATAGTAGTAGTAATGATTGTATATTATTAATGATGATTATAATCGAAATTGCACGGGAAGTGCCACGTCGAGTCGGTTCATTGAAACCCCCAAAATAGATTTTATTCCAGCGCCCTTTCCATTGTTCTATTCTCTTACATTTCATAATCTTATTTTTCTCTTTTTCGTCCGAATTTTACGTCCCATTAATTACAACGTTTTGTTTTAGCATTTAGGGCAACTTAAAGTAAAAAAATAGTTTCGTGCGGTGACATTTGCTTCACTGTTTAGCTCCGAAACAGTTTCGAAATATTCGAGCGGGAAAATGACAAAAGCGCCGAAGCTTTTAGAGGAAAAAGCAAAGTTCATGACTGGTTTTAAGGAAAAGGGTGTGTGCTGTACGTCACCATATCCTTGTGTTTAAGTGTTATGAAATCCGTTTTATTTAATTGATTATCTATTCACTTGCTAATTTATTTTTCTATTTATTATTTACTTATTTGTTTATTCGTGTTTATGGTTGATTATCTGTTGATATGCTTATTTATCTATTTATTATTTACTTATTTGTTTATTCGTGTTTATGTTTGATTATCTGTTGATTTGCTTATTTATTTATCTGTTTATCTATTCATCAGATTATACCTAGGTTTGGAGAAATTTAGATATAGCGATATGTATGTGTGTGTGTGTGTGTGTGCGTGCTTGTGTGTGAGTGTATGTGTGTGTGTGTGTATGTGTGTGTGTGTGTGTGTATGTGTGTGTGTGTGTGTGTGCGTGTGCGTGCATGGATGCGTGCGTGATTGCGTGCATATTTATACTGTGATTGTTCAAAGACTAATTGATGGATAACGCAATCACATTATTAATAATCATCCTCAACCGACCACTGGGAAAGGCCGGTCCCGAGAGCGTCAAGAAACAAACATAAAATGAGTAAAAAAAAATAACCTTGTAGAAGGAATTATGAACTTGAAGCTGGGAGGGTCAAGGTTTGGAGGGGGGGAGGGGGAGGGAAGGGGAGGGGGAAGGGTGCGCTAGGAAGGCCATGGATACAAGAATTGGGTGGGAAGGAGGGAGGGAGGGGGGGGGTGTGAGGATAGGATGATGGAGGTAAAAAGGATCGTTTGTGTATCGGTTAGGAATGCTAGAATATGATGGGAGTAGGAGAAGGAAACGAAAAGAAGGAGGAGGAGGAGGACGAAAAAGAAGAGGAGCAGGAGGAGGAGAAGGAAAAGGAAGAAGAAGAGAAGGAGGGGGAGTAGGAAGAAAAAGAAGAGAAGGAGGTGGAGGAGGAGGGAAAGGAGAAAGAAAAGGAAGAAATGGAGGAGTAAGGGGAGGATAAATAATATAAAAAGGAGGGGGGGTTAGAGGTTAAGGTGAATGAAGGACATGATGGTGGGGACGAGGGGGCGGGGGTCGCGGGGGCAAGGAGATAAGGGGGGGGGTTAAGGAAGGTGTGTTCAAGGGTGCAATTAGAAGGGAGACGTTTGCAAGAGGCCGTTCTTAATTCTGTTATAGGAAACTGACTGTAGACTAAAGGCTCATTAAACATAAGGCTCTATATACAGTTATGTCTGTCTTTAGCTTTTAACGCCTCTCTCTCTCTCTCTCTCTCTCTCTCTCTCTCTCTCTCTCTCTCTCTCTCTCTCTCTCTCTCTCTCTCTCTCTCTCTCTCTCTCTCTCTCTTCCCACCTCCATCTCTCTCTCTCTTCCTCCCCCCCTCTCTCTCTCTCCATCTCCCTCCCTCCCAAATATAGTTAATGATAACTTAAATAGTCACGAGAAGCGTGTCTTTTCGTAAAATAAGAAAAAAAATAAAAAAAAATAATTGAGTTCCTCCAGACGTAATAGCAAGATTACCAACTCTCCGAAACGTGACTTTCTCATAAACATCTTCGTTGCACAAGAT
>NC_091573.1:32358509-32371009 GCF_042767895.1 Penaeus vannamei
AATTAAAAAAATAATAATAATGATGGAAAAAGTGCTAGTGTGACAGCACCTTAAGTGAGATGTAATTAGCGCGTTTCGACTGAATTTTCAACTGAGTAATACATGGGATTCATGTAATTCTACAGACGATTTCATCGAAACGCGACAGTCACACCTCTTGCTTCATGAGGTTTATTCATTCTAATGGTAGTTTTGTCTACAGTCGTCTCAAATGGAGACTGAATTGTTCTTTGTGTTTTTTTCGGTAGCATTTTGTACGTGTCCGATAGGCTTTAAACAGAAAAGTCTGGAACAGCAAGGCAAACCGATGCGATTAAAATAGATTACCTTGATTAAAGCATAGGTGTTTATTAGATAAGTGCATATCAGTCAGTCCAGAATCAAATACCTTCATTAGTTCCCATGATGCTTATCACTTCCCCCTTCCCCTTTCCTGCAGGTGTTCCCTCACCGCACCGACAACAACTGGCTCTTCCGCGAGCAAACGGCCAAGGTCTTCCAGAAGAACTCGTACTGGGCCACGACCGACCGACCGCGGCGCCGGCAGCAGCACCTCTACCGACAGCAGCAACCCCAGGGCAACGGCAACGAGCAGCAGAACGCGACCCGACGCGGCTACGACCAGTACTTCTACATCGACTTCTGCGACGACGCGCAGGACCTGCTCACGGCCTACTTCGACAACTTCTACATCGAGGGCGTCCCTGAGCCCAAGCGCGCCTTCACCAGCTCGCTCTCCACCAAGACCAAGGCGCAGCACCTGGGCATCCACCCGACCTTCCTCAACGACCAGTACTCCTTCGTCCTCGTCAGGCTCTTCAGGAGGGCGCGTAGGGCCACGCTTGCCGGTGAGGCTGCCTCGAGCTTTCTTTGGCTGTCTGTCAGACTTTTTGTGTTTCTTGTTTTATGTCTTAATCAGTCTCTCTTTCTTTCTTTCTTTCTTTCTTTCTTTCTTTCTTTCTTTCTTTCTTTCTTTCTTTCTTTCTTTCTCTCTCTCTCTCTCTCTCTCTCTCTCTCTCTCTCTCTCTCTCTCTCTCTCTCTCTCTCTCACACACACACACACACACACACACACACACACACACACACACACACACACACACACACACACACACACACACACACACACACACACACACACGTGATTAATGTCCGAGTACTCTTGATCTCCACATGACTTTAAATAGCCCTCAAACGATCTTTTCCAACAGGTACTTCGCTCCCTCCCTCCCACCGCCGATCCTCACCCACCCTTTCCTCTTGTTGGTGACTCGATTTCCTTTCCAGGTGACTTGACTCTCTCGGGTGACTTCAAGTCGACGGTGAGCGAAGTCCGCGTGGGCTCGACTGAATCGGTCAACCAGTTCATAGATCGCTACGGCACCCACGTCATAACGGAGTATGAGGTCGGCGACGTCATGTACCAGGTCTACGTCTTCGGGGAGAGGACCTATGCCGAGCTCAAGGATAACTTCGCGATGAGTCAGAGGTCGGAGTGGGTGGCCGACGGGGCAGAGGGCTTGTGGACGGGGAGGGAGAGAGGGGCGCGGGGAGGTGTAGATGTGAAATCAAGAGTAGATTCTTTTTTCTCTAAGAAGTTTCATGTTTTACTTCTTTCTAGTGTGGATTAATAGTATGAATTTTTAAAAAGACCTTGTAGTTTTCATGAAGGCATCAGCTATTGGATTTTATTTATTGCTAATTTGGGAAGCTTTTTATCATTTGACGAGAGGAACAACCGTTAACTTTTTATACTCATTTCTGGTTACCTGATATATCTCTATACCTCATTGGCCTTCATGAACTCAAAGAGCATAAAACTTTTAATCCTTCACTTCAGCAGCAGCCAGAGTGATCTCAACCGAATGGAGAGGTACTTCACGCCATATTACGCCCTTCACGTTGGCAAGCTTAGATTGGCCTCAGGTTAGTAAGCGGAACCATTTCTTGTTGTTGATGATGATTCTTGCAGAACATGATTTGTCAAACATCTCCCGGAAGGAAGATGATCTTCACAAGAATGAGAAAAGTAAAGAGAAAAGTCATTGCCTTCGATCAAACTAACCAGTTCAAGGCCTATAGCCTTTCTAGTGAAACTAATACAATCCAACAGAGAACAGTTATACACACAATGAGGACATCTGATAACCACATTTTTTGCTTTCCCTTCAGGTAACCCAGAATTCGACAAGGTTGTGGGAGACGAGCTGAAGGCCATGACGTTCTTCCGAGTGTACCACAGTATATTCGCCATCTTCCAGAAACAAGAGCTGCAGAGGGCGCTGGAGCAGTTGGAGGGTGAGGTCGTCCTAAGCCTCAAGTTGGAGAAGATCACCAAGATTGTCCCAAAGTCTCCCAAGCGCCACTGGCTGAGGGAGGTGCTGGATAACACCCTCAATCTCTATTATGTTACCATGTAAACAAACAGTACAGCAATGCAAATTATAAGCAACAAACACGGCCTGAAAGTATACAAATAGAAGTTCTTATGGTACCAAAACAAGAGCCTAATCTAAACAACAAACACCTGTGGCACTGGAAAGGAACAAAATCATCTCTTGGTTTAATGGTGCTCAGGCATATTTCTTGCTCGCCTTCTAGATCCTCGTGCAGCAATGGGTTTTTGCAATACTTAGTATTACTTACATTTAAGTCATAGCTAACCTATTTTCGTGTATTTGTTAGCGGCTTTTTTAGTTTGTCTAGTGTTACATACCAAGCTGGTTGTTATCTATAAATCGCAAGGTCTGCCACAACGCTGCATGTCTTTAAAGTGCCTTATTATATTGCACGTGTGGTTTTCAGACCCACAGTCAGGGTGAGAGTATGTAATATATATATATATAATTTTTTTGCTACTAAGTAGCAAGCCTTATTCACTGTTATTCATTGGTTTCTTTATTCCTCATACATGATTTTTTTTCCCTGTGGATTCCATGCCTAATATATATTTGATGTTTGTAGTGATTGTGGTGTGTTATGTGATGCGTGCTTAAGATGACTGTCTAAATCCCTGATTTGAAATGTTCAATAGTTTAAAAGTGAGCGTGTTTCATACCTCATTCCAGGACTAATGTAATGGGTTTTTAACTGTTAATTGACTGTTGAATACATTCCCTTCAAGAAATGATAAGTTGTTAAATAAATACTGCCTCATTACTGAGTTTTATTCCTCCTGTTATATCTATTGATTCTTTTTTAGTATAACATTTCAAACAATTTAAAGTAAATGTAAGTTTGATATAAAAACAGTTTCTTTTGATTTTGCTTTGACGGTATATCATATCTATCGTACATCTTTTTGTGTGTAAATGCACATCTTATCAATTAGCTATATCATTTTACAGTTTCATATGCACACTGTCTATGAAAACAACTCACTTTCAGAAGATTAAAACATATGGCAAAAAACATCACCATCCTTTTCTATAATCCAACTTGTATTCTTCTAATGCACTTTTGTAAGGAATATCAAACAATATTTCATACTGTACATGTAATGTTACTTTAACATTTTCCAAACAACACAGTGGATCTCTTATTACAACTTAACAAGAGGAAAGAAATAAAAACATCAATGATGGTATTACTAATAATATCAATTATTACAGTTTTCTCCATATAAAAAAAAAGGGAAATTACATTAATAACAGTATTAACAATAATATGAATTATGCTACACACCCTAACATCACACATATATACACATCTCGACAAAAATAGAATTTTTCTGAACTTAAATTGAAAGACATGACTGCTTGTACTATTGCATAACACACTCATTCTCTCGTCCCCCTTCCTCCGTCTCTTGCTAATTCTCATCTCCTTTGCTTGCCTTTGCCGCCTGCTGGAGGAAGAGCATCTAAGCCGCTGTCAAACTCTGAGAACATTGCCGACTTTGGTAGTTTACCCATCTTCTGATTCATCACTTGGATTCTCCTACAAAAAGAATTAATGGTTTAGTTTGACATAACCAGTTAATAAAATCAATAACAGTGATGATGGTGATGAGATGATAATTGATGGTGACTGATGACAATGACAATGACAATGATGATCCATTGCCTCAAGTCAATTCTGTTTTCCTAAATACTAACTTTTGGTATATAAGCAAGAACAAAGATATGAATAAGAATAGAAAAAAAAGCTATAAAACTCAAACATGGGACTTACTTTCTCTTCTCCTTCCTTTCGCGCTTCTCCTTAAACTCTCTCTTTGCTTTGAAGGCTGCTGAAGCGCCAAGGGCCGAAGGAGTGTCTCTGAGCCCCATACTCTTTGCATAGTGACCGAGATGGAGAGCTTTGAAGCTAAACATTTCACGCACTTCTTTGGGGTAAGAGGCATAAGCCCTCACAAAGGATACATATGCTGAAAAATAAAAAAAAGTAAGTAAGTATTAATTAAATATGTTACATATACTCCATAATTCTGTTAATCTAAATATCTGTCTTTATTTCTATAAATACATTTTTTTTGCAATGAAGTATATAAACACAGAAAGAATAAATAGAAATGAAATGAAACAGCCATAGTCTTTGTTATCTTTCCTTAACCTTATGATGACAAGGCCTGAATTTTTTGTGATGTAATATCATGCAACAGTCTACAATCTGTGGCTAGGCTTAAGCTGTGAATAGCTGGCCTACCCGTTGTGAGTCATGACCTGTATATATATCATAGTCCATTACATCATGACAGCTATAGACATACTCATCACTAAGGGTTAAGTCAAATTACTTTTCAAATTAGTTCTCTCATATTTGCACAGAATAAGCTTCACAACTAATAAAAATTAGTTCGTACAGTCAATCACTCAACATAAGGTCAGTCATGTTACAGGAACCTCATTATATTTTTTCACTCGAGGTACTTCATCAAACTGCATATTGATTCATGAAAACCTATTCAAACCATTGTCCCTATATACACTGACTTACAAACAAACAACCACTCACCTTTGCGGGACATGTCATGCATGGTTTGGTCACTGACGAGTTCATTTTCTATGCTGAGCTGGAAGTTGGTGGCTAATTCTTCCACTGATCTCATAGAAGGCTATAAAGATAAAAGATACATAAATTACGACTGCATTAGATTTGTGTGTGTTTGGTTTAAAGAAAATTTATAAAAAAACTAAAGCCAGAGTGGCAGGGTAATTATATCAGTAAGTATGGTCAATGCCCATAATTCACTCAGGCCTTGGTTTCCTGAAAGAATGGAGAAAACCTGCCTGTCCGTTAACATGTGGTTTGAGTATACAAAGTTAAACAATACTGAAAATTCACTTTTCATCTTTTCTTCATTACTACCTGAACTTTACAACTTTTACTTCATAAGTTGGTAATCAGTGACCATACATGTGCAAATTTGTTACATACCTGATCTTCGCCATTGTAATCATCGCAGGCAAAACTAAAGCTTTTGAGTACCTCCTTCATTCTAATTTCTTGTAATCTGTTGGGAAATAAAAATGGAGGACCAGACTTAATTTCATTAATCTAGAAAAAATCAAGTATATGAAAATTACATATGTCAGTATTCTACAAAAAACAGCAGAACAGGAAATTTCCTACACTATAAAATTATTTGTAAATTTCACTATCAACATACAAGATCTTGTGCTTCTCAAGCATCTGAATATAAGGGGCTTCTGAGGGAGCTAGGAATGCAACAGCTGAACCCGCAGAATTGACACGTGCTGTACGCCCCACTCTATGGACATAGTCAGCAGCTGTGCAAGCAGCGTTAAACTGAACAATCCAACGCACTCTTGGCAAATCTAGACCTCTTGAAGCAACATCCTGCAAGTTAGAAAGTATAAGTATCATCCTATCACTCACCGGTGAGAAGGAAGGAGAGAGAGTAAGCAAGACCTAACGTAAACTAATAAATATGTCTACAACTTTGAAAAACTATGTTCATTAAACAGTGCTCAATTTTCACAATCTTCAAATACTGATCAAAATATACTTTTGATACTTACAGTGCACATCAGCACACCAGCAGATGCTTCACGAAATGATCTGAAAACTGTTGATCTTTCCTGAAACAAATTAAAATAATTTAGTGTTACCTAAAGATTGTATAAACAAAAACAACTAAAACCCCATCAAAAGGCAAGAAAAACAAATAGTCATACCTGCTGAGTCATGCTGCCATGCAACTTTTGGAATAGAATGGTCTTCTCTGTGTCTTCCTCTTCTTCCTCTTCACTCTCTTCTTCCTTGTCCTCCTCTCCTGCCAGAACTTTCTCTGCTCGCTTCAGTAAGGATGGTCTTTCATCTTTCACCTTTCCATACCTGTAGTAGTTGCATCATGAAGTTAATCATTCCATTAACAGTGTACGATTGACTACTAAAATTCATAATGATATGAAACTTGAAAAATATCTGGGCCTGACCTAGCACCTAGACATATAATTTTATATCAACTAAACTTGTACTCCATCTGGTCCTTTGGGTGAAGAAGAGAGAAAAAAAATGGCCCTTTGGATGGGGGAAAAATTATCTGACTCAAAAATAGGAGCAGTACCTGGAGAGAAGGCGAGAGAAGATCTCAGTGTGAAAGTCCACCAAGTCCTGCGTTGCGAAGAATACAATCATCTTTTTTTCATCCCCGACCTGTCGAGCATAAAAAAAAATTAGAAACAATAATTCCATCTTCTTAAAAAATAGCAATAATTCTATCTTCTTAAAAAATTACTCTTATTTATGTAACCATCCCCTAAAAAAATAGAAGAGAATACAAAAAATCCAAATATGCTAATCATCAAAGTCTAAAATAAAACCCTAATCCAAACATATTTGAAATAAAGTCAAGAAAAGCAAAGGATACGAAAGCAATCTAACACTTCCCACAAACGCACCTTACACTTAGAGAGTATAAATGCTGCCAAAGTGACAAGCCTGAGCTTCGCAGGGACCAGTATATAATTGTGCGAGAGGTTCTCTGGGGTCGCAAGAGCTTCACACATCAGCTTCCCATCCTGTCCCTCTTGGCTGACATCAATAATTTCCGGAGAGACAAGACTCATGCCTGAAAGGGAGTAACAGGAATCTATAGACTCTGAAAGAACTGGGTGACTTTATGCAAAAGGAATGAGTTTTTTTTGGTGTAGTAAGTACTAACTTGAGAGAAAGGTAGCTTTTCAATAATCAAAAGTACAGATACATTATGATCCTTTACCTGCTAGTTTTTCAACCCCTGAAGAAAGAGTAGCTGAGAGCATAATAGTCTGTCTGTCTGTGGATTCTTGCTGCTCCTTAAGAGATTCCATAATGCTACAGTGGAAAAATACAATAATTATTTCCTCAAGAAATGTGGATCAGAATATTGAGAATATCTGGTCTTGACAGTCATAACCTACATTCACTGACACATCTATTCATGCACTCCACACTTTATCAGTAACACTAACTTGAGATAAAAGCAAATTTTCTCCATATATATATTAAGAATTGAAACGTCATTCTAAAAATCCATTTACTAAATACATTTCAAAAAGTTACTCAACAAAAAATAAATAAATCCCACCTTGTCACACTTCTCTCGTAGCCCATGTCGAGCAACCTATCAGCCTCATCAATGACCAGGTACTTGACCTTGGCTAGACTTAGCGATTTTGTATGGTGGATGTGGTCAATCAGGCGGCCTGATGTCGCCACAAGAATGTTGATGCCTTTCCGTAAACGAGCCTTCTCTGCCTTCTTCTTCTCTCCTCCAATAAGGTAACCAGGGACTACCCAAACACAGGCCTAGAATATGAGAATAATTATATACAAGATGCAATCATAAAACAAACCATGACTATTCTGGGAAAACAAATTCCTACAGAAGGCTTTTAATAACACACGAGGTACGTCTGGACAACGGCAATAGTCTCAAATTGCATATCACTTAAAATGCATGGTACATTTGATAAAAACATAAACAATAATCAGAGTATTTAGTTCTTACCTTACACAATTTCTCAAACCACTGGTAACTCTGAAGTGCGAGCTCCCTTGTTGGAACAATTACCAAGGCAAGGAGGCCGTCACTTCTCTGTATTTGTGGTGTTTGCTGTCAGGGAAAAATAATGAATGAATAAATAATAAAATAATAATCATAACAACAAAGACAATGAAAATCATATCAATAAGAACAATAATACTACTGATGAAAATTATAATATCAAAAACAATGATATAACTACTACTAATAATAATAACAATAGAAACCAATAGCAAAGGTAATGATGATGATGATGATGAAGAAAGATCAGAAACAAAACAAGCAACCCTTACCGACATGAGTTTATTAATGATAGGCAGAGCGTACGTCAGAGTCTTTCCAGAGCCTGTCTGGGACTTCACAAGAGCATCCTTACCGGACAGGATAGCTGGCATGCTCTTTTGCTGCACCGTTGTCATTGATCGGAAGCCTAATTTTTCTAGTGTTGATACCTGGAAACATTTTAGAGAATAAATGACATTAACAAAAGTGTATGCAAATGAAAGCTTTTCATTTTTTCATTTTCCATATACAAACAATATATCAAGCCCTTTCTGCACTGCAATACCAATTTCAATATACTCACTAATTGCGGGGCAATATCCAAGGTGGTGAACGACTCCTCAGAAAACACCTTCTCAGAGACAGGCTTGACGTCGGTTTGAGGAATGGCTGGTATGTCAGGGTTTCCGTAGAACAGTGATGATGTGTATCCATCCCTCCTGTCTTCAAATGCATTGTCTTCCCGATTCTGTCTAGGAAAAGGAGGAGCTGTTGCCTGATCACCTTCTTTACTATGAGGGTGAGTATTTCCTGCTGTCTGTCCTGAATCTGGCCCCTCAGCTTGTTCGTCATTCCTGAAACGTTTCATTGGTGGTGCCCCTCCATGCTGTGCTCCATCCCTCTTTGCTTGTTTTGGTTGCTGCGACTGGAAGGGCTTCTTGTTCTGGAAACTGTTCGGTTTTGAGGCTGCCTTGTCAGCTGCGTTCCCTCCACCAAAACTCTTCTGCACTGGAGTATTGGGCTTTCCACCTGAGGGACTACTAATGTTGCTATTTCCTCCTGTTCCTGCAGTCTTCTTCTCTCCAAGACCCTTTTCATTCTTCTGTTGTGGTGCCTTTGGAATGTTGCTCGGACTCTTGTTTGGGGGAGCTTTTGCCGGAGGTCCAGTGGTGTGATTCCCTCCCGCACTCTGAACCTTCTTCTGGGGATTGGGATCTGCCTTTTTTGTAAGGACATTGCTACCAGTTTTAATGGCAGATGATTTCGCATTCTGCTTTTGAGTACTTAAATTTGCCAGATCACGAGTCTTTTTGAGAGAGGATCTCACAGCAAGAGCCTTTGAAAAGACACGAGTTGAACTCTTGCCAGTTACTCTCTTTATGAAGACGGATGATGTGCCACTTCCATTTGCTTTGTTGAAGGTAGTTGTACTTTCTTTCTTGCCAAAATCCTGAAAATAATTGAAGGAATACCAGAAAATAAGTGTAACATAATACACTAAATACATACACAAAGTAAAAACAAATTTGAATATGAAATATATATATGCATATATGCATATATATATACATATATATATATACATACATATATATATATATATATATATATATATATATATATATATATATATATATATATATACACATATATATATATATATATATATATATATATATATATATATATATATATATATATATATATATATATATATATATATATATATATATATATATATGTATGTATACATACATACACATACACACACATATATACATACATATATATACATATACATATATATATACATATACATACATATATATACATATATAGACACACACACACACACACACACACACACACACACACACACACACACACACACACACACACACACACACACACACACACACACACACACACACACACACACACATATATATAAAATATATATATATATATATATATATATATATATATATATATATATATATATATACATTAATATATACATTAATATATACATTAATATCTATCTATCAATCTATCAATCTATCAATCTATCAATCTATCAATCTATATCTATATATCTATATATCCATATATCCATATATCTATATATCTATCTATCTATAAATCTATCTAAATTACCGTCCCCTTCCTAATGTCAGAACCCTCTGATAATGACATGGTCCATATGGATCATATGGAGTCTACTCAAGAAAATACTCTATCACCATCTTGATCCTGCATAACAAATGACTAATATAGACCTCAGAATATGGCAGTTTACCAGAGAGGGATGAAGGTTAAAAGCACTACAACAGCATCAAATCTCTATATCAAAAACTTCCATTATTTTCCATTAGTGCACCAAAAATGAAAAAAGAAAATATCATAGCTTTCATCAATTTACTTTTCTATGAACTGTCAATCACAAGTCTGATTGTCATGCACAAAAACTGACCTGGCAGGTAACACTTGAATCAGTTCAATCATGGCAAAATGTTATGAATTCCTTATAAAACATCATTAAAACATGAACCAACTGTGATAGACACAACACCAATTGAAGTATGCTGACCATATTGAAAACACCATAACCATGTATGGGATAATTAACAGAAGTGATATTTTATCAGAGCACTTTCGAAGTTTAAATAGTTGCCAGGCTCATTCCTGCCAGACTATACACAGTAAAATTTATGAAGACCAAAGGGGAGATGGGGGTAGGAACCCAGTAAATTTGGAAATGACGTGGTTATGTTCAGAATACCTGTGAGCCTACTAATAATAATATTATATGTATTTCTTAGGTAATGGTTAAGTTTCAACTAGCCAACTTTTATAAGGAATATTAAATGCAATCACCAGAACAAATAAATCAAACTAATCATCTATGTACTTCCACTGCAAATCAATAAAAATTAAGTAATTAGACAGAGAGTAGGAAATGAAAATACTATTTCTTTTATATTTTTCCCCCAAAAATTCCCTGGTGACCTTCAAGCTCTCCCCTATCATTAGGACAACACTTGTGGGGTAAGAGTGGGTTTCTGCTCCATAATTCCTACATTCCTTTAGAGTAAAGGGTGAAAGGAATGCACGGGTACCAGTATTGTTGATATCAGGTTTGCACAACTATTTTAAATATTTTCCAGTGACACTTAACAGCAGCTTTCAGACAAATCTGTCACTTATCTGATATATTTAATCATATCTTAAACAAGTGCGATATTCATTTCCACAGCAGATGAAGGATAGCTATGACACTGACTGTGATAGCTGGGCAGGGTATGGCGGGTAAGAAGAGATATCAAGTATTATCAATAATCATGACTATTTTCATACTATGACACGACTGATGACGCAAATGTATCATTAATTTCATCAAAACATTTCCTAACAACGTAGTCAAAACGATAGGCACGTCCAGATGTACTCTTTAAAGATTATAAAATCTACCCAATTCTAAGCCAATTTCACACCAAAAACTTACAAAACAAGAGTCTCACCTTGAACAAGCTTCCCTTTTCTCTGATATTTAGTACTAATCCTGCTCCTACTGTAGTCATCTTCGTTATTTTAGTCTTTATTCCAACTTTAACACAAGTCGCTCGCTCTTCCTGCGAACATGCTTCTTCTGCTCATAACATTAGACGTCTTGATTTTATATCCGTATTGTGTTTTCGAGACATACTGAATTAGGTGATATAGATGTATTTTTATTACTTATTAATATTATGTTTACTTTAAATTATTTAGATTAAGCTAAAATAATGGTGATTTTAAGATATGAGGTATATGTTACCATGGTAAGAAGTCATTCTACATGTAATTTTCTAGATTACTTGACTAGGTTTTAAAAGTATATAGTTGCTGGGTTAAAAAGAAAAAGGAACTGAAAGGTATAAAAATTCTATAAAATAATTACTGCAATTTCATACTCACTATCATTAGCTATATATTAAAACTATCAAAATGCTTATATATATGTCAATATTATTGTTATCATTATGCTTGTGATTATCATCACTCTCATTATTGGTAGTATATGATTATTTCGTCTTATCATTATTGTTGTTATTATTCTCTGCTTTGATGATTTTCATTATCATTGTCATCATCATTTATACCATTATCACCATCATTACTATCATTATTAGATCATCCTTTTTGTCATTACTATCTTTACCATCATAGTTATAATAATTATCGTTATCATTATCATTATTACTGTTGTAATTATTATTATTATCATTATCATTATTACTGTTGTAATTATTATTATTATTGTTATTATTGTTGTTGTTGTTGTTGTTATTATTATTATTATTGTCATTAATATATTGTTATTATTAATATTACTATCATTATTATTACTATCATTATTATTATTACTATCATTATCATTATTGTTATTATCATTATTATCATTATTGTTATTATCATTATTATCATCATCATTATTATTATTATCATTATTATTATTATCATT
>NC_091573.1:32381009-32391009 GCF_042767895.1 Penaeus vannamei
ATAAAATAATAGTAATAATAGTAACAATAATAACAATAACAATAATAATAATAATAATAACAGCAAAAAAATAAATAAAAAAAATAATAATAATAACTACTACAACAATTGCAAAAATAACTGTAATAATAATAATAATAATAAAATAATAATAATTCATCATAATAATAATATTGATTATAATAAAGATAGTAATAATAATAATGATAATCATAATAATACCAATAATGATAATAATATCGATAGTCATAATGATGATAATATAAATAATGACAACAACAATAACAGATGATAATAACGATAACAAAATAGCCAAATATTCACATTCTTCAAACCTCTGCAGAACTATGTCTTTGTCTAAGAACTTGGAATTAACGACAATCCAAAGTCAAACGTAATCACAGACAATTTATATTCCATAATTCCAACTATTGCAAAGTGAACGATGATGATCATGTCAAACGAAGACCTGTGCCTCTTGAACCTTTTGTACCTCTTGCAGAAGCACCATCTTTTCGAATAACTTTGTGTGTGCGTTTTGTGTCATTTACTTGCTTAAATATATGCATGATGTATGAGTCACTATGATATCAGTAATGTAAACAAATGTACGTAATAAAAAAATCACAATAAAGATGAGTATTCAGATAATGTTATTTGCGTATATATCAATGGAACATGAGTGAGTGCAGGTTCATTACTTACAAACATTCATTCATACATGAGGTTATCTGTATCATTAAGTATGAATTTACAAGTTATATGTTGAATTCAAAAATATATAGCATAAAAAGTAAGTATTGTAAAATGAATATATATGTTATATAAACATGGAGATTAATAGATAGATTCCTTGTTAAAAGTGTGAAGCTATGCAAAAAATAAATAAAATAACTAACTACTTTATTAACTCGTAATAATAATAATAATAATAATGAGAATCATAAAAATTACTTGTAAAAAAAATAATAAAATAAAAAAATAACGTATAAACTAAACAACAAAACAAATTAATGGGTACTGGAATATGCATACTTAAAAATCATTGAAGTAATTAACAGGAATTTTAAAAAGAAACAAAAAAGAAAGAAAAAAGAAAAATTCAATTGGCATATAAGAAAACTCAAGCCTGATTTGTAGGAGCAACTGAGACTGGCTAAAAGGGATTGTAAATTTTATTGACTGAAGAAGCTGTCATTAAATAATGGTGTACAAGAGGTCCTTCTGAGCAGCCAGGCATATAATGCTCCTGTAACAAATTTCATCTCTGATTTACAGCCTGTGATATTCATTTCAATAAAAATGACCCTGTAGACCATAAAAAAATAATATATATATGTATATATATATATATGCTTGCTTTGCCACATAAAATCCTATGCATATAACCATACGTCTGTGCTTGCTTTTACCTCCCTTACCGTCAGTCACACAGAAATAAATTAATACCAAAATTGTATACACAGCACATTCCTAATGAAACTGACAGGCAAAATGATAGAACATGGGTAAGCATAGCAACATTACAAACATTACCATGACAACTGTCCAAATGTAATAGACACATAAGTAAAGAAATCTCACTATATTTTCTCCGTGATCTATATAACTTTTGAAATCACAATTTTTTTCTCCTTCTCAGCTGGAAGGAATGGAGACGACAGTTGTGAAGATGGAGATAAAAATACATAAAATGGAATTGGTATGAGTAATAAAAGATCAGGTCGAGGGGAAAGGGATGAGGTTGAGGGATTGGTATGTGTGAATTATGGTATAAATAATATTGTAAGTGAAACAGGATCAAGTTATAGGGGTTCTACTTATCAATAATTAGTACAAAAACAAAACAATAAACAAAAGCAGCCATAAAAGATTATCTGTCTTTTTTCTCATAAAAGGATAAAAAAAAAGCACTCTAAATTCATCGAGCACTAAGCACAATTACACTCTTGGCAGTGTTCTGAGTATCTGAGTGAAAATAAATTCACCAATCTTGCACCTTTTCATTCGACATGTGAGGACCAATAGAATTATCTATACAAGATTCACAACATATATATCAATACCAATAAATACAGCATAAACGTGTATGTGTAAGAATAAGTGATTATGAGGTGAATGAGTAACTGAGTAAATATCATGTATACACACTTAGACACGATTATACACACACGCACGCACACACACACACACACACACACACACATATATATTTGACCTACATTCACTCATTCCCTGACTTCATCTTACATTCCAAATGAGAGATATAGGAACTCAAAGTGACAAACACATTACATGTGGTTCAAAAAGTGTTTGAATAACAAAAATGATAAAATCCAAGGCAGAAAAATGACACACACACACGATCTGTTCCTTCGGACACTCAATGTTTCTTCCTAATCATTTAATTTAATTGGGTATAATTTACTTGGACCCTATGCCTTGTCTGTAATGAAGTATCATTATCTTATTATTCCCATTTCAGGTGACATCATTTGAACTTTTCTGCCTGAAACTAGAGTATCCTCATCATATATCTGGCTTGAAACTGGAGTGACATTTCATTACTATTATTATCATCATTATTGCTGTATTTAAAAAAGTAAATAAATGAAAAAAAAAAAATATATATATATATGGAGGAAAATAAATATATTTACTACCCATGATCTGAGTAAAACTACTCTATTTCTTGCGTGGTTACTGTCCTACACATTGAAGAAAAAATTAAACTTCAGGAACATCACCCTACAGCATGCCTGAAATCTGAGTAAAACCACCCCACTTCCTGGTTGAAACTTCTGTAATGTTACCCTATTAATAAAAAAAGAAAAAAATTGTAGAAACTACAACCAAACTCTGCTGAAAGCTGAGTAAATTAGAATGACATTACCCTAATCTTTGGGGAGAAAGAAAGAAAAGAAAAAGAAAAAAAGAATGTAACCCTATTCCCTGCCTGAAATTTGAGTTAAACCACTACTATTCCTCATCTGAAATTACAGTATCATCATTCACTTTCCTGTCTTAGTTAAAGCCACACTAAGTTCAACAAGAAGTTGGCTTAGATAGCTGGGACATGCGGGAATAAGTTTGTATCAAACTGTACCTGAGTATGTACAAGCATGTGTAGGAGGACATGTACATGTGTGTGTTTTTCAGCAAAGGAGGGATACCGGGTATATGTATATGCATGTATGTGTCTGTTAGTGTGCATAAATAAATACAATGATATTTACAAATATATATGCCTACATACACACACACAAATAATGGACTAAAACAGTACAGAAGTTCTAAAAAAGTATATAAAATCATTTGCTCTCTCTTTTGCTCGTTCGCTCGCTCGCTCTCGTTCTCCCTCTCTCTCTTTTACTCAGCTCAGTTACTCAAGTCGTGACTTTCTTTTTCTCTCTCCCTTTATTTTATTTTCTCTGTCTCTGTCTTTGTTGCAGTCTCTGTCTCTATGTCTCTCTCTTTTACAGCTGGGGAAAAATAAATGAAATTACACTCAGGCAGGACTCTTTTTCTGACAAAACATCAACAAGTCAATGAGAAAAATACAAGAATTATCATCTTGCTTTTCAGAATCAAAATAGAAAAAACTAGATTAAAAAAAAAAGGTTTGGAAGGAATGGATTAGGTACAGGGGGGGTGAGGGATTAAAGGGAATAATAATCTTATAAAATAATTAACAAGACTTTATAAATACTTGTTTGATGATGATGATACAGGTCAAAGAAAAGAAGAAAAGGATCAAAAAGGCCTGCTAATCTCAGTATGGGAGGGCCTTGCAGCACACACACATATGAAAGCATGTTTAATGAGCTTTGTGAATCTTAACAAAACCAAACAAAATAATAATAAATAAATTAACAAATAAAAAACAAAAATAAAAATGATATAATACAATGAATGAATAACATAAAGTGGGGAGGAAAAAAGAGGAGGTGAAAACATTCTTATGACAAATGAACAAGGTGGAAAAGGGGTGATTTTAGGTGTCATTGGCACCATCTTCTGGCGTTGAGCCATTGCTGAGGTCCTCGGCCGAGCACCCGCCCATCTTGATGAGCTCTCCATCCTCCAGACCATCCTCCTCTACCTCCTCTCTTTCTGCTTCTTCCTTCGTCTCTGCCTCCACCATGAGGTCTGTTCGCTCCTGCAGGATGACACTAGGGATGTGAGAAGAAGCGATGCCTGGCTGGCAGGAGGACGGGGAGAGGGGGCACGTGTGGTCCCTGGCTGCCTTGGGCAGGAGGAGGCTCACATAGCTGCTCTGGACCGGTTTGTGCTTGGCCAGCTCCTCCACCGCTTCCTCCACACTAAACCATTTGCGTTTCCGCCCTGGTGATTGGAAATTTTCCTTAGGATATCAAACCAATCCTCATACTCTTAATATGTTTACACCAATATCCTCATGCTATATTTGGAAGCCATGATACTCTTAATAATACTTTCAAAACAAAATTAAAGAGATACACAACAGTTCACAATAAACTAAACTGTGAATATATACATATGGGGACACATAATATCCAACAGGATGTCAAACAAAGCATGGATGTATACAACTAAACAAGGATAACTGTCAACATCTTTTTACACTTCGGTGGATTCATCTGTGATAATAAGTGTTTAAAAAGGCTTGGCTATACTGAAGTGTTATCCCTAACAAGCCCTTCAAATACTTGTAATATAAAGAAGCATTCTTTATTTTTTTTGTTTTGTTTTTTTGTTTTATCTATTCATTTAATTTTCTTTTCTTTTACAATATTGTGCAGGTAAATTCATTCATACATCTATATATAATCACTGCTCCTTTCCATTTTACTACATTTACTACATTTCTTTTTACAAGTTTACAAAGATTACTCTCTCTATCTAAATCAATCCAAAACACACGCATTTCATTTTATATCTTCGTCATAAAACCTTGCCTTTTTCAACAGTCAATATGATGAACCTTCCTATCTTATATCTATCTAACTCATCAGCCAATAAAAAATTTGGTTTATTCTTCAGAAGTCTGAAAATATTTGAGAGAGAAATCTACAAAAAGAAACAAATAGAGTAGTGATATGACACAATGAAAAAGTGGAAGAAGAAGAAGAAAGAATTGTGAGACATGAGGCAAACTGACTTACCAAACACCTTAGACTCATCCCACTCCTCCATTTCTTCTGTGACCACAAGAACGTATACACTTGTCCGATGACGCCGCTCAGAGTTCTGAAAAAAAGGATGATTCTTGAGACCAGATTTCAAAATATATAAATCAGGGGTTCTTAACTTTGGCCCATGGTGTACTTAAATATGTGAATTAAATATCTAGATTTTCTTGTTCCTAACAATGTAGTTGGACAGTTTACAATATGACCAAAATAAAATGTCTGTTCTTTTTGGTCTCTGGTGCCATATGATTTCAGACCCTAAAACTATCATCATTAATGCTGATCAAGCCTTGTTTTGTGTCCTTGTGTCTGAGTGACTCCCCAAGCTTTAAACCTCAGCTCAATCATATTTTAAAATTAATAAAACATTTCAATTACTACCATTAACCTTGAGCAAAACATCACTGTTCATCACAAATAAAAACTCCAGTTGCCAGAACTGTGCAGAACAGGAGTATCAAATTTACAGGCGGAATGTGGCCCTCAGGATGATCATAAATAGCAAGGGGTGACAAAAATACTTATTAGCATGTGAAATTAAAAGACAATGATAGAGTATTAGTGAATTATCTACATAAAAGTTGTCAAGTAGTTCTTGTTCAGCATGTATGTCATAACAAAGTAAACCTCAAATACAAAATTGAAGTTATATAGTAAGTTGTAGCAGTCCATGACAAATGCATATACATAAACGCTTGGTTACCATTACCTCACCCTTTACACAAAGGTATATAATATTAGCCAGCTTTAATTAATGTAATCCTTGGAAACCAAGTATGTGCCTCTGTTGGCCCCTAAAATGAGAGCTGAATTGAAAATTGTCCCTTGGAGTTTTGAGTTTGGAATTTCTGCAAGGCTCGAGCAATCTGAACTTAACATCAACAATATCTCTGACCTTTAAAACTTCTCTCAACCTCACCTCAAACACCCCCAGGCATCGGCCTAGCATACCGCACACACCCGCCTCCTCGCGGACCTCCCGGGTGGCAGCGATGTCCGGCAGCTCATTCGGTTCCACCCCTCCACCTGGGACTATCCACAGGCGTGAATCTCGACGGGATGACACCAGCAGCACCTAAGGGAGAGATGTGAGATGCTAAGGGGATTCAGTTTCAGGATTAATGAAGAGAAAAAATCCTACCATGGTTACAAGAACGAACATCAAACAGACAGAAAAAAATTAAAGGGGAAGGAGGAAGAGAGGAGAGGAGAGGAGAGGAGAGGATAAGAGAAAGAGAGAGAGAGAGAGAGAGAGAGAGAGAGAGAGAGAGAGAGAGAGAGAGAGAGAGAGAGAGAGAGAGAGAGAGAGAGAGAGAGAGAGAGAGAGAGAGAGAGAAAGAAAAGAGAGAGAGAGAGAGAGAGAGAAAAGAGAGAGAGAGAGAGAGAGAAAAGAGAGAGAGAGAGAGAGAGAGAAAGGACAGGAGACATACATGGATAGACATATGTAATTTGCAAGTTAATATTTATGTGGAACAACAATGAGCACATAATACAAAATATTTAAATATCTATTTATGAAATTTCTGGATCTTTTGATTAAAAATGTATCTTAGTTTTCATAAAACTACACACTGTAGTGATAAATACTATTAGTAACAGCACCAATAATAATGAAAATAATAATAACAAAACCAGTTATGATATTAACAATAAATATCAATATTCGTAATAGTAATGATAATAATAATAATATTATAGTAATAATAATGATAACAATAATAATAATAATAATAATAATAATAATAATAATAACAATAATAACAATAATAATAATAATAACAACAATAATAATAATAATAAATGTACTACTACTACTACTAACAATAACAAAATAATAGTATTATCATCAAAATAACAATAATGAAAGTTGCAATCCTAATCAAAACCAAAATAATAATACTAACAATAGACAAATAACCATATTAATAATAATAATAATAATAATAATAATAATAATAATAATAATAATAATAATAATAATAATAATAATAACAACAATAATAATAATAATAACAATTTTGATAACAATAATCATAATCATAATGATATCAATAATATATTGTTATCAATAACATAAAAAATAATAATATAAACATTATGATAATGTTAGCAATGATAATAATGATAATGAAGAATAAAAATGATAGTAACAATAATAATAACAACAATAACAATAACAATAATAACAATAACAATAACAACAACAATAATAATAATAACATCAATAATAATATCAATAATAATAATAACAAAAACAATAACAATCTCATTCATAACAATAGCTAATACTACCACTCATGTGGTGCTGGCAACGGATTTTGAAAATGGCTTGAACAGAGAGGATACTGAATGAAAAGTGCAAAGAATAGGTAAAGGTAAAGAAGAAAAACTGCAGAAGATGAGAGTAAGACAAATGAGTTTTGTAGGACATCTAATGAGAAGAGGAAAGATCGAGGACCTTGGATGAGCAGGAAGAATCCCAGGTAGCAGAGCGAGAGGCAGACGGAGGGAGAAGTAAATGGAGGGAATAAGCAGAGCAGTTTGAGGTGGATATAGAGCAGCACATATACTGCCAATGACGAGAGATAGACAGGTTTGGTAATCCATGGTGACTAACGTCTGCAGGGGCATGACTCTTCGAAGAGATAATAATATTCATAATAACATTAACATTCATATAATTATAATAATATTCACATAATAGAAATAATGATAATATTAACAACAATAAAAAATAATAACAGCAACAGCAACAGCTACAACAACAATAACTACCTATTATCCCACACCCAAATCTGAAGCTCCTTATGCTTAATATGCGTGCTTCCTATAAGTCACGATTAGCCCAATGCTGGCAGGTGTTTTCCATGCCATAACTGACCATGCACTGGGGACCAGGCACAGTCAGCAACTTGAGGATAATTTTAGAAGCAAGGGAAACCTATATTTCCCCTCTAAAATTTTGGCTCAAGCATATATGATTTTCTTGTGAATGAAGCTAAACAGTGACTTTAAGGGGGACCATACCTGCCACTGCCTCCCTTATTCTGGTCATGACATCACAACCAAAGCAAAACCAAACCAAAACGACTGGCAAAAGTATATGAAGGTGCACCGTATACAAATTACTCATATCAGCAATTCAACCCTTGGCTCCTATGCCATTGCTACACCAAGAAATATCCAGCAGTGGGCTGTAACTCCTCAGTCTCTGTCTCAATGGCCAAATACGGGAACAACTGTTCTGAACACACAACTGAGGACATTGGGTCCTATGCACATGGTAAGGATGTATTTGATACCCAAAAAGTCTAATCATGCTATACCAATTACGTATGCCCTCTGTTGGTATGGGGCAGAAGAAAAGAAAAGGGATGCAGTGTTTCTCATGTATCTAGAGAATTCAAAGAAGCGCAAGAGCTAATGACAAATGAGAAATAGACTTCCTTATTAGAGTCTGGATCATGAGACATCCTTCTGTACATAATAAAGACAATTATTACTCTCAAGTCAGCTATATGGGTAGTCATATGTCAGTTATTGACCAGAAAAAAAATATAGCACACAGAATTTAAACTCCTAATATTACTGGATATGCCAAGTACATACACTGAACACTCAACATTCCAGTGATCAGAATCTGCACTACAAACCATGCCAACACACATCAAAAACTAAAAAGCCCATCATAACCCTGTCCCGGTAATCTATAGCCTAAATGGTAACAGGTATGCAGCTCAAACAGCATGGTCTTCCTATGTTTTTCTGTATTGGTGGCACATTTACCAAATATATACAGCAAAACAGACCTCCGCTTTCCTCTGTACATATCATATAGTGTTCTACTACATTCAAGTGCAACTGCAGCTAGGACATCTCTAAATAATATAAAACAGAGTTTAATCTTCTGCAATTCAGTGTCAACTTTGCAAGATCTGGATAATGGATTAGACAAAATCTTTATCTAATTTTTTTTTAAATTTAATTTCGTGTTAACTTTCCATTTGTATATTTATAGAATTCCTTATATATAATAATACCTATACTTATTGCCTTTTCTATCCTGTATATACTTATCTATATGGCACTTCAACATGGAAAGCACAAAAGGAAATCCATGCTGGTGAATCCCAGGTAACAGCACACTCAATACTGAGACCAAGACCATTCAAAAACACACTAATACAGCAAGAGCAAGAGTGAGTATCCCCAATTAATTTTTTTGACACTTTTTTAGGCATTTCATTTGATATGACTAAAAGAATTTCTGACACTCCCTATGTTCTGTCTGTGTGGTGCATGTTTTTATATAGTTCCACTCCCTATGTTTACCATCTATATACTAGAATCCCTTCAACCTCTACATATCAGAATCCTCTGATCATGGACTAAACGGTTAAAATGTAGAAAAAATGGCTTAAACAGTATCCCTATGTACGTTCATACATTTTCCTCTATTTCTGAAAGACAACTCTAAAACTGACTTACCTGGCTCTCATCCTCATTGACACATATACATGCTGCACGCTTGACAAATCCATCTTTGTCGTAGTTCCGCGCCTTTACCATGTTGCTCATAATCCACACGTTGTTCCTCCTGACGGCCTTTTTACGTGCTCCAATGGGGTGGTGAGAGGCGGCCGAGTCCTACTCTTTGGACTCGATAAGTCAACACATCTTCAGCAAATTATGGACTTCCACGATTGGTGAACTTAACGATGTAAACTTCAAAGACGGAACAGACTGTGACTAACTTGGAATGAAGGGAAGGCGATGTGGAAATATGTGAAGCAAACAGAAGAAACCTTTCTTTTCCGTTTTCTAATTTT
>NC_091573.1:32436009-32438509 GCF_042767895.1 Penaeus vannamei
ATAAATAGAGAGAGAGAGAGAGAACAAAAAAAATTGGGTGAATGAGGGAGAGGTTGGTTCGGAAACAGCTAGCGAGATAGAGGGAAGGAGGGAGAGAGGGAGGGAGAGAGAGGGGGGGAGAGAGGGAAGAAGAGAGGGAAGGAGAGAGGGAGAGAGGGAGAGAGGGAGGGAGGGAGGGAGAGAGGGAGAGGGAGAGAGAGAGAGAGAGAGAGAGAGAGAGAGAGAGAGAGAGAGAGAGAGAGAGAGAGAGAGAGAGAGAGAGAGAGAGAAAGAGAGAGAGAGAGAAAGTGAAAGGGTGGGAGGGGGTAGGTGAGGAGAGAAGAAAAGAGAAGAAAAGAAAAGAAAAGAAAAGAAAAGAAAACAGCAACATCAGAACTACCAAAGTTTATGCATTGCACGCACAATATAACTTCTGAAATATACAGGCAAATATATCCAACTACAAATAAACAAATTTGCATAAAATACGACACAACAGTTTTCTCTACACAAGATCCAACGCTTCCATTTAACCTCATGAATAAAAACCCACAATATACACATCATCATCGAAAACATAACGACTAAAACTATTCCAACACATTATACAAATAATTCCCAATATTCGCCATCAAACAGAAACAGACCTTAAACACGAATTATAGAATATATTCATTATTATTCCTCGCACGGTGCAGAAAGCAAGGTCATCTTTCTTACACGTTAGGAAATTGCTGCAATGTTTGTATTCTGTGCAAGTGGCAATTTATATGCGTTAATGGCGGGATGGGAAAGATTCATTTCATAATCCTTTGTTCTTGGAAATGATATTCAAGTGACAGTTGATGTGATTCTGATTAGGGTGATAATGATGTTGATATCATTATCAATGATGATAGTAATGATAATGGTAATAGTAATGCTGATAATAATGCTAATGGTAATGATAATAATAGTGATGATAATTATAATAATAGTAATGAAAACAACAATAATAATGATGATGAATGTAATAATTATGATTTAATAACAACAGAACAACAACAATAGTAATGATGATGATAATGATAACAATAACAACAACAATGTTAATACTGAAAAAAAATAATGATAATAATAATAATAATAATAATAATAATAATAATAATAATAATAATAATAATAATAATAATAATAATAATAATAATAATAATAATAATAATAATAATAAAATAATAATAATAATAATAATAATAATAATAATAATAATAATAACAATAATAATAATAATAATAATAATAATAATAATAATAATAATAATAATAATAATAATAATAATAATAATAATAATAATGATAATAATAATAATAATAATAATAATAATGATAATAATAATAATAATGATAATAATAATAATAATAATAATAATAATAATAATGATAATAATAATAATAATAATAATAATAATAATAATAATAATAACAATAATAATAAAAATATTTATAATGATAATAATAATAATAATAATAATAATAATAATGATAATAATGATAATAATAATAATAATAATAATAATAATAATAATAATAATAATAATAATAATAATAATAATAATAATAATAATAATAATAATAATAATAAAAATAACAATAATAATAAAAATATTTATAATGATAATATTGATGATGAAAATAATAATGATCATAAGAACAGTCGCGTGAACTTATAAATACTGTTTTTAAAGTAAGAAAAGCGTCAAAGAATCATTCGCTAAGTAAAGGTAAAAGCAAAAGTGAAGTCAAAAGAAAATGGAAGCTGGCCAATCAGCGAGTACTTTGCCATTCATAAATAATTTCAACCTGTAATTACCGTTAGGATGTGGAAAACGGCCAATCAGGAATGAATTTTTCGCTCATTCATGAATTTACAACTTGTTTGAATATGAAAAATGAGGTTTCGATCCATTTGTGATTTGAAAACGGACTTGTCATTTGAATATGTATAAAAAAAACGATTAGCAATATTCAAAAATTCAAAACGTAATTTCGTTTGGATATAAAAAAAAAAACGACCAATTAGTCAGTACCTTTTTTCTGCTCATTCATAATTATGAAACGTAATTCCGTTTGAAAAATTGACCAATCAGCGAGCTTCTCCTCCGCTCATTCATAAACCCATTTTCTGTAATCAAAACAACAGGATGAGTAGCAGTGTTGCCAACAAGAGCTCGAGAGTGACTTTACAAAAACAAACATACCCTAGACATATTTCATTGTCTGTTGTTCTTAGTCATCGTTATACGATATTTTCAAAATACATTTTGTAATCTAGAATCGACTCGGGAAAGAAATTAACACTCTGCTGCCTCCTAAATTGTTTAATGTTCCGCTGTTTGCACTTCTTGGTCTGCAGATTTTGGACATTTTAAGTGTTTTTTTTCGATAAATGAATGAAAACACGTTGTTTGTCAAAAAAAAAAAAAAAAAAAAAAAAAAGATGGCAGAAAGTAGGGACAATTATAAAAAAAACAAAAACAAGACAA
>NC_091573.1:32473509-32483509 GCF_042767895.1 Penaeus vannamei
GAGAGAATAATTCAGCTTGTTTTGAGATATCCTTCAAGCAGACTAATCTTTGAACAGAGATTTGGATGCATTCTCATACGTAACGAACCTTAGCGAGGGGAGAAATTTTATTCTCGCGCACAAAAAGGTAAAGTCTGTTTTAAGACAATATGAGACAGTCACAAACAAAAGAAAAAAAAAAAAACAAGTTCCTTCATGCTTGCGCGCTCATACATACTAAGCATACACCTTCTCATACACCCATCTACATATGCATCACGCACAAACACACACACAAGGGGGCATAAAACACACAAACACACAGACACACACGCATAAACATACGAAATGATGAACAGTATGTACAACCACCTCTATCTGAAAATATACATTTCTGTGAATAAATAACATTATGAATACATATATGATAGCACGCTGGTACACTCTTTCATACTGTGCTTCTGATCGTCCCGCCAGATCAAGTTAACATTAAGCCAAGACCTGACCTCTGCTGCATCATTATTATCCAAGCCAGAAAGAGTGAGAGAGAGAGAGAGAGAGAGAGAGAAAGAATACAGGTAATTTTTATCTAACCTAAGTATCCACAATCCCACGATAACTATACACAAACAAATACAAACGATAACAATGCATACACTCCAAATCAAAGAAACACATATACACGGAGACTACACACACACATGCACACATACACACACGTACACACACATCTTACCTCGCCTTGCCTCCCGAACCCAGCAAGAACCAGACCCCGCCAAGAGGTATAAAAGGGGGCCAGCCTCTCCACTTCTCATCAGTCGTCTCGGAAGCTGGACAGAGAAAGGAACACGTAAGGTAACTGCGCCTGTGGAGAGAGGGAGAGAGAGGTGTCTATCCATGCATTGATGCTAACATACACATATACATATAGAATCCTTAATTTCGTTTTTTTTTTCTTTTCTTTTTTTTTTCTCTGATGGGTTGTTCTGCTCTCTGTTCTTTCGTGTCTCTCTCTGGAAGAAAAGGCTGTTCGAAGCTTCGTTTTATTGAGGGTGTTCGTGCTTCTGAAACTTCTGTGGGGCTTCGAAAACAGTTCACTTGTGTAAATATGTTGCGGTCACGTGGTCATTCATTTGCTGTCTTTCCTTCTTTATGGGTAAGCTAGTTAGGGTGGAATGAATTAGTACTTTTAGAAAGTTAGGGAAGGAGTGGATAATAAGCATAGGAGAAAGGTTGCTAATTTTCCCATTTCTCTCTTTCTCACTCCTCCTTCCTCTCTTCCTTCCCCCCCCCCTCTCTCTCCCTCTCTCTCCATCTCTCTCTCTGATTCCATAATTCATTACATTTTTTGTGAACTATCCGGTCTTTAAAGGTACGATGCCAAGAGGAACCGTGATAAAGACGATAATAGTGCAAAAAAAAAAAAAAAAAAAAAAAAAAAAAATACTAATGAGCATAGCGATGAAAGTCAGAAAAAAGCAAAATGTCAGTAAACCAGCTGTTTGAAAATCGAGCAATTGCACTTGGCATTTGCTCTATGACATTGCAAACTTCAGCGAATCTTCTTTTTGCATTTCTCGTTTGGCTTTCGAGTTCAGGGTCGGTAGTAGGACGAGAGGTTGCACACGCAAACACACACGCATAAACACACACACACACACACACACACACGCACACGCACACGCACACGCACACATATACATCACCTATATGACACACACACACACACATGCACACACACACACATACACACACACACACACACACACAGACACACACACACACACACACACACACACACACACACACACACACACACACACACACACACACACACACACACACACACATGTGCACGCGCGGAATCATAAATGCCCACTCACAAATCAATCATGCATAAAGAATTATATTAATTTACATAATGAGGATAATTACAATAACGACACTATTAATAATCATAAAAAATCAGGAAATATAAATTCAAATCTAAGCGAGACGAAAAATACAAAAAATATTTTTTCCTAACAATTCTTGCGACTATAATAATAATAATTAAAAAAAACGATAATTATTCTTCATTTTCTTCGAGTCAAATTTCACGAGGAAAGGATAGAGGGAGGGGGAACTATAGAAAAAAATAGGGTATGAATTCCTGCGAGACCTCAGTTGTTACCTTTAAAGTCACAGGAAACCATTCGTGTGATTTAACTGGTTCTCTTATCTTTAGGAAAAGGGAAGAAATCTTGCAGTTTGGATGCATGACTCGAGTGAGGAAATGGTCATGAGAGGTGTGCATGAGAAAGGTCATTGGCTTGGTTGGGTGTGAGGAATGGAGTGACCTGATCCCGTTTTCTTTCTTCTTCGTCAAATGTTATGTAGTGGTCGGCCGGGTTACGTTATAATTTTTTTGAATGTATATTGCGCACACACACACACACTACAAATATTATAAACAATGAAATGGACTTCACGCATTCGGACACCCTTTGCCCAAAAAAGGAACCGGAACAAACCCATTTCCGTAATTAAAAGACACCTAAAACCGACCATAAAACAAACACACATTTTCTCTTCCGTTTCAAGTTATAAACAACATCTTGAGACACACTGACACTTTTTTTCTCACTTTCGGGAAGATGTGTCGCGTCGCAGCCTTGTTCGTGACGGTGGTGCTGGCAGTGGCTTCGGCTGCTCCCGATGCCGGCTACGTCATCCCCACTCCCCCTACCCCCCCTTGCAACCCGAAGACTGAGTACATCACGAAGTACAAGGAGAAGGTGCAGCAGGTACGTCGCCAGACCCGAGTTATGGATATTTTATATGGCATTTCGTCGATTTTTTTGTGATTTTTTGTTTCTATTTCTATTCTACTGCTATTATTATTAGCATTATTATAATTTATATTTCAACTTACCTATTTTTTTCTCTTCTTGTACGTAATAACATCGTCCGTGCCCTCAGGTCCCCGTGAAGCACACCGTGTTCAAGACCAACCTGGTGCCCACCACCGTCCTTCAGACCGACTACTCCGAGGTGCACAGCGTGTTGGTCAAGCCCCACTTCGTCCCCCAGTACATCACCACCACCAGGACCATCCAGCAGGTGCAGAGGGTGACCAAGCACGACAGGCTGACCAGCACCCTCCTCAAGACCAACGTGGTGACCAAGCACGAGGTGAAGCCCACCGTGGTGCGAGAGACCGTGTTCGACACCGTGGTCAAGGTCCAGCCGGAGGTGAGCACCATCACCAAGGTGCAGACGGTGCCCCAGTACGTCCCCACCACCGTGGTCGACTACAGGGTCATCACCAGCACCAAGGCCATCCCGGAGATCATCACCCAGGTGTCCACCTACATCGACTACGTGACTGTGTGTCCACGACGAGGGTACTAAAGCATGAACAAGCGGAAGTGTCCCCGACTGCCATGCTATAAAGAAAACTAAATAATTAGGTCGTGGTCCCTGCATTCCCTGTGCGCTTTCGAGGACGTGCACAAGCCTGCGAAAAAGGGGGAACGGCTTTCTAATTTTATTTATTTATGCAGTGGAATACTTGTAACAATAAAATACACGTAAATTATCAATAAAAAGACGTCTTTCAAAAACCCGATTTAAATCATCCGCCATCAAGATAAATCTGAGCTCATGAAACTAAAGGTCTATCAATTCAGGTCAGAATAAACTGGATTTTTTTTTATTCAGTAACATTCACTTATTCTGAATTAACCAAAACCTTCCCTGAAACATCCTGTAATTTTATATTTCAAAGGTTCAATGGGAAATTTATTTAGTATACATTATCGTCATATTATTGTTTTATTTATATTGCAACCAGCAGATCGCATGTTTTGATAATAACTCGCCATTCAAGACCTATCAATTCCGTGTATTCACAATGTTCATGTTTGAGATACATTATCAAGAGTAAATAAATGTTATCCCAATGTGTACGTTAATTTCATTGGAGAAATCCCATGATAATTTGTCCAAAATTCACTTTATTATTCTAATATTGGTTCCCTATTTATGTTCTGGCAACAACTCAATCTAGAAGTCCATATATGTCTTTAGATGCTCATTAGAATATTCTTAAAGTTTAGACTGCAGCATCATAGTCTTCGACTTAAATTCGTGTCTATTTATCTTTTATTCAAATATGTTGTCAACCTTAATCAAACAGCTTTTCACAAAACCTATTTTGATCATGATATCTACAAATTCCCACGAATCGTTTACATCAGGCTGAGGGTGTATCTATAAGTTATCTTTGTAGTTGCTTCAGCAGATGTACAATGCTGTAAGTTTAACAAAGACAATCTTACGTGATTCTCACTCAGTGATAACTGATACACCAACTTTTGTGTTCAAGGATAAATTCCATCACACATACAAACATTGCGCGTGTGTGTGTTTACCTGTCTCTTTATCAATGTGTGAGTACCTAGTTAACACTGAAAACACTGGCATTGTGGTAAATGATGCGAAGGTGATGCTACAGCTGAGGTTTCGTCGCTGATTAAAAAGGAATTTTTATCTTTAAATCGTAAAAAAAAGTGTTTATGAAATTGCAATATGTGATGTTTGTAAATTTTATCTGGACTTCAAATTTAACAAATGTTTACTTCAGTATCATGCTGGAAAATTTCATATGAATTTTTTATATAAGTAATAATCTCGTAAATTTTAGCTAGACTGCGTTTCGTTAAAGAATTACTATATTCTGAAATACATTTGTATTTGGTTTTCATACATAACGAAATTGTCGAAATACATTGCTTTTTGTAATTTGTTTTTCATTTTCATTATTTTTAACTATCTCATAAGTAAATACTGCAAATAATTAATCAGCGTCTGTTTCTTGGAAATTCATTCTCAAGATACAATATGTTTTATAGGCAAGATACTACTACAATTATTCTACAAGAGATCCTAATTAGATATATTTATACTCAGTTTTCCATTAAACTGTGTATCAGTAACCGAATGCAGGAATTATCTGTAATTTATGACACCAATCCAAGCCCTCGACCATTGGTAATCCACGATTATGGATACAGCATTAAAATTTGGAAGGGCCAATGCTGTAAGTTTTATAAAGACGATCTTACGTGATTCTCACTCGGTGATAACAGATAAACCAACTTTTGTGTTCAAGGATAAACTCTATCACACATACAAACATTGCGCGTGTGTGTTTACCTGTCTCTCTATCAATGTGTGAGTACCTTGGTAACAATGAAAACACTGGCAGAGGGCATTAGGTGGTTCATTCAGTTAAATTGTTAGAGTTACCTGTAGACTTGGCGAGGCCCAAAACCATATGAAACATCGTGAAAATAGAGGTCTAATAAAACTTGAAAATATGAATATGCTTTGATTAGTAATATGTACAAACGAATAATTCAAATGAATACGGTATATAATAAATTAGAACAGGTAATCAAAATCTTGAGGTCCTTCGAAATGCAAGGCCTATGATGAACCTTAGTTAGCTTTTACAAAAATACGGTTCTAGAAGATTCTCTCGAAGACAATGATCTATGGACCTATTTGGTGTGCATGGTGGCATCAGTCAGTTCTGAATATGTACTGGAGCAATTCTATACCAGTTAGGCACAGTACAATTGTAGTTCTCACTGATCTGGCTGAACTCAAGGAGATGGCTAGAGCTCTTATTCTTTCGTCGCAGAAGACCTGTCTAGGGGGAAACTTGACTTCAAAACAAAATATCACCGGTAAAGTGATAGCTGGTGCCTTAGTAACACTTAAAAATACTCATTAAGTTGTTGGTGAAATACTAACTGATTTTTGACCAATATAGCATACTAATAAATAAAATATCTAACAACTATTTAGCAATTCCTCCATCCTCCTTGAATTAGATGGGCAACTTCCTCATCCATTTCTCCATCCTCAGCAAAGATCGATCCTAGGTGTAAAAAATATCTCCATTTTTTTTTAAGATACTTTCCTTTGTTACCTATCCTTAACTTTTCTCCTCACAAAACCTTAAATGTCTGAATTTCCTTGTTCATTTTCATTCCAACTCATTCAAAATTTCTCTTTCAATTTCTCACCTATTGTTAGCAAATAGCATTCACCAAGGGGCTTGATCTGTTTCCCTGAGATATAGCAGGAGTAATCAGTTCAAACAAATATGGACTCTGGGATTCTGTAGATCCACTCCCTTCCAAATCAATCTTGTTAGACCTACGATGTTTAGATCTGTCACACTGCTTATCTCCCATTTTCATTATATGCATTAACTTTCCTCCATATAATTAACACAAACCTCGATATAACTTTTTTCTCAATTTTTACTTTTCCTCCAACAGTTTGATGGAGTGTAAGTCGGTAGAAGAAATATCTTTACTCGGGAGTAGATAAAACGAAAACTAGGAGCTAATCCGGATATGTTGGCCGTAGTTTCCAAAGCTCGGAACAGATGAAGCTTCATAATGTGTTCGAATAGTGTTTCGGAGTTGATATGGCTAGGCTCTCGCACCATGGCAATATTAACAACGGAGACCTCACAGACCATTTAAAGTGCCATCATTGCGCTTTCCTCTCAGGGACTATCAAGAGCCGAAATATCAATATTTGGTATTTTGAAGCCAAACGTGTTCCTGTGGATCCAGCGTCACCAAGAAACTGGGTTCACGACAGACAAGGCCAGAAGTGGGAGGCTTACATGCACGACAGAGGAAGAAGATCAAGTAAATATCATTCAGAAATATAAAACTGTGTGTAAGTAGGAGGCTTGCATTGATGTGCATAAATACCATAAGCTCAATGGAGTTTGAAAAGGGGGCGTGGCCGGTATAGAGTTTGCATGTCCCCTAATCGTGATTTTTCTTCTTAGTTATCTATCAAAATTATTTTTTTGAAACCGGTCATAACTGCTGCAAAGGATGTGGATCACTTTTGTTCTGCTTTCAATGGCCCTTCGCCTTAAGCTGCAGATCGCAGAGTGTCGGAAACTGATGTGCTGTTTGAGTTAATAAACAGCAGCGGGGCGTTAGTGGCAACCATGCTACGTATTCTTGCCAGCGTTCGCCAAACGTGTCGGCAACACAAAAATTTAGAAGTATTAGACGTTTGAAAACCTTTAATATTTCCTCTTCAGTTCACTTTAATTCACCAAATCGATCTGTCTGGACGAAGTTTCTTACCTGATAACAAGACCAGTTATCCCTTCACTGTTTATTTGACGCCACTTCTGTACTCTGCCACCCCCTCCAATACTAAAATCTCTAATATCTCCCCTCTATTATCTCTCCTCAGACGCTGTTCTTTCACATTCCATTACTTAATTTTTGGAGCCACTTGCTTCGTATAACAAAGATATTTATCACCGTATACCTAAAAATAGCAGAGATAAGATGCAAGAACTGTCTAGAGTGTAGCAGAGACAAAGAAATAAACTCATGAGAACTTAACATGTTAATCCGGACATCGTTTTTACACCTCCATGTAACAACAGCAAGATGGTAATTGGAGTGGGCTTAATACTCTACATACACTACAGAAATACACCCCTATATTTGAAAACCCTTTACAGCAAAGTAGTCTCTATAAGGACCATAGTGTAATTCCAAGCACTGAAATAAGGAGACGATAACACAGACCATATAGAATGTACATTAGACTCAGAAGACCTTTGTGCCTCTGAAGATCTCAGTGCGTGGGATGGGGAATCTACAGTTCACCCTCTCCCCAGATAGTGGAGACAACCAGATGTAAGAGATTGGTGCACATTTTTCGTAACGTGGCTTGTTCACCATTGATGAAGACAACCGTAAAAAAGGCTGAATCTCTCTTTACACACACACACACACACACACACACGCACACACACACACACACACACACACATATATATATATATATATATATATATATATATATATATATATATATATGCGTGTGTGTGTGTGTATGCATATCTACATGTATGTGTATATGTATATGTGTGTGTATGTATGTGTATATATGTGTACACACACACACACACACACACACACACATATATATATATATGTATATATATATATATATATATATATATATATATATATATATATATATATATATATGTGTGTGTGTGTGTGTGTGTGTGTGTGTGTGTGTACACATATATATATTTTATATACATATATATATATATATATATATATATATATATATATATATATATATATATATACACACACATATATATTCATGTTATGATATTTTATTTACGAAAATGCATTCCATGAGATCGAAGCCAGTCACCGGATGCCCGATAACCAAGTCCGTCGCCACGACTTCATTGTTTTCCCTCGCATTAGGCGCCAAAGGAGGACAAACCTTTTCCTTTCTTATCGCTATATACTTTTCTTTTCCTTCTTGACCCTGCGTGGAAATCAGTGGTTGTCATGGGCCACCAATCTGTGTGATATTTACAAGCTGAATTGGCCTTATATCGTGATGTGAGAAGCGCTATCTCGTGACTGGTTTCGGATAGTCACGAGTTACAGAGTACGGACTACGAGCTTAAATTAAATCATAAAAAAACATGATATACGTTGATAATATAATGTAAAATAATATAGATGTAATATTTTTGATATTGAATAATGTAAGAGTTACTTGATTGAATTTTGAGTTTGGTCATAGAACTAGTATTAGGAACCAAGCTTTGCCGCGATGGAAAAAGTTTGGATAATTACTATTATGTAATATATTATTTTGTTATATTTCACATAGCCACGTTTGCACCACATATTACCTTTCATTATTCTAATTTCGGTGAAGTTAGTTTTTTATGTATGTTAATCGTTGAGAAAGATTATATGGTTATAGATTAAGATCAACGAAAAAAAGTGTCGAAACGGAAATATCCATTGATCTTCATTTTTTATTACTCATTATTTTATCTTTTTTTGCATGAATGCGTGTGTGAAAGTTTTTGTTCTTGGTGCCGTTGTTGTATGTGTTGAAAGGAAGCATTTTGTAAATTTTAAAAAGCGTTTTGCAACTTGAGATAAAACTTCGCGTAAAAAAGAGAAGGGGCGGAGAAAAAGACAGAGAAAAAGAAAGAGAAAGACATAGGAAGAAGAAAAAAGAAAGACATAGAGAGAAATGAGACAAAAATGAGAAAGAAAGAGAGAAAGAAAGCGCCGTTTATAAAACCCAAAATTAAAAAGAGAAAATAAATAGACTCCTGGGACTTTTTTTCGAAATCATGACATTGTAAGATTATTTAGATAAAGTAAAGGTAAAAAAAAGGAAAGAGAGAGAGAGAGAGAGAGAGAGAGAGAGAGAGAGAGAGAGAGAGAGAGAGAGAGAGAGAGAGAGAGAGAGAGAGAGAGAGAGAGGGAGGGAGGGAGGGAGAGAGAGAGAGAGAGAGAGAGAGAGGGAGAAAGAGAAAGAGAAAGAAAGAGAGAGAGACAGACAGAGACAGAGATAGAGAGAATGAGAGAGAGAGAGAAAGAGGAAGAGATAGAGATTAGAGAGAGGGAGAGAGACAGAGATAGAGAGAATGAGAGAGAGAGAAAGACAGAGATAGAGAGAATGAGAGAGAGAGAAAGAGAGAGAGAGAGAAAGAGAGAGAGAGAAAGAGAGTGAAAGAGAGAGAGACAGACTGACAGAGAAAGAGAAAGAGAGAATAAGTGATATCGCAAAAGTTGGCTTGGTAAGAAAAGGTCCCAAAAAACGCGAAAGAAAAATGAATTCACATTTTTGCTTCTGTTATTTTTTTCTTCCCTTAAAGGTGGCTCCTGTTAGGCAAATAAACATTCTATAATAATATCAATATCAATTAATTCGTAACAGCAACAGGAATAAAGCATATAACGATGATGATGATGAGCACTATTGTGATAATGGCATTGATAATGACAGTAATAATGACTGTAGTAGTAGTAGTGACGATATTAATGATGATGATAATAATAATGATATAAATAGTGATGATGATGATAATAATAATATAAATGGTGATGATGATGATAAAAATAATGATGATAATGATGAT
>NC_091573.1:32496009-32506009 GCF_042767895.1 Penaeus vannamei
ATGCATGTATACATACATACATAAGTAAATACATTCATACATACATACATAAGTAAATACATTCATACATACATACATACATGCATGCATACATACATAAATAAATACTTACATACATATTTACACACATAATCACACACACACACACACTCACGCACACACACACAAACACATATTTGCACATACGAATGCCTATGTTACTCAGCCTTACCTGTGCGTAACCAAGTTCCATTTACCTGTCCCAGTAATTCCACTCACCTGGCCTTAATCGAGCTCAAATTACCTGTACCTGTGAGTCCCGCTTACCTGTACTTACAAAAGTTCCCATTACCTGTTTATGACTAATATCATTTACCCCGTGATTATGTTAGTTTCATTTACATGTGCTTTTAATAGCTTACAAATACATATACGATTTATTTCTGTTTATTTTTATGTATTAAAGTTCCATTCACCTGTAACTAATATTAATTATGTTTATTTATGTTTATTTCAGTCATGTTTGTATGTGTTTATACCAGTTCAGTTTATTTACAATCGTTCTGTTTACCTGTACATGCATGAATTCCGTTTACCTGCGTTTGTATAAATTCTGTTTACCTGTGTTTATGTTAATTCAGTTTATTTACGCTTACGCTAGCGTCTTATAATGTATATTTAATAGATCTATGTATATGTGCATATAATAGTTTACCTGTAAATATATAATTTTCGTTTAACTGATTATATGCAGGGTCCCCTTACCGGTGTTCATACGAGTTTTGTTTCATTGTGTTTATTCTTCCGATTATATGTGCTAATTTCGTTTACCTGTGGTATATCAATTCCGATTACCTGTGCTATATTAATTCCGATTACCTGTGCTATACTAATTCCGTTTATCTGTGTTATAGTATTTTCGTTTACCTGTATATATGATTCCCGTTTACCTGATCTATATTAATTCCGATTACCTGTGTTGTATTTATTCCGTTTACCTGTGCTATATTAATTCTGATTACCTGTACTAATTTCGTTTACCTATGTTATATTCATTCCGTTTACCTGTGCTATATTGATTCCGATTAACTGCTATATTTATCCCGTTTACCTGTGCTATACTAGTTTCGTTCACCTGTGCTATATTAATTCCGATTACCTGTGCTATAGTAATTCCGTTTATTTGTGTTATATTAATTCCGTTTACCTGTGCTATATCAATCCCGATTACCTGTGCTGCATTAATTCCGTTTACCTGTGCTATACTAATTCCGTTTATTTGTGTTATATTAATTCCGATTACCTGTGCTATACTAATTCCGATTACCTATGCTATATTTATTCCGTTTACCTGTGCTATACTAATTCCGTTTACCTGTGTTATATTAATTCCGTTTACCTGTGCTATATCAATCCCGATTACCTGTGCTGCATTAATTCCGTTTACCTGTGCTATACTAATTCCGTTTATTTGTGTTATATTAATTCCGATTACCTGTGCTATACTAATTCCGTTTACCTGTGTTATATTTATCCCGTTTACCTGTGCTATATCAATTCCGTTTACATGTGCTATACTAATTCCGTTTACCTGTGCTATATTACTTCCGTTTACCTGTGCTATACGAATTCCGTTTACCTGTGTTATAATATTTTCGTTTACCTGTGCTATATCAATTCCGTTTACCTGTGCTATACTAATTCCGATTACCTGTGCTATGTTTATCCCATTTACCTGTGCTAAACTAATTCCGTTTACCTGTATTATAATATTTTCGTTTACCTGTGTATATCAATTCCGTTTACCTGTGAAATACTAATTCCGTTTACCTGTGCTATATTTATCCCGTTTACCTGTGCTGCATTAATTCCGTTTACCTGTATTATAGTATTTTCGTTTACCTGTGTATATATGATTCCCGTTTACCAGCGTTCATTCTAGATAGATAAATAGATAATTTCATTACTTCAAAACCGCCGGAATTCCCGATATTAATAAAAGGTTTTAAAATGTAGAAACAAACCCTTCAAAAGGCGTTTTTAATTCTTGTAGAAATTAAGGCGATAAGTCATAATTTTGGCTTGTATCAAAAGGGCGTCTATTTTTTAATTTTCACGCTATGCAGTCTGAAAAAAAGAAAAAGGAAAAAAAAAGAAGAAAAGAGAATGGTGATGATAATCCTAAAATGAGACATATAGGATGGACAGTAAATGTTTCATATCTACCTCTGATTATTCTCTCTATGCATTCTAAAAGAAAAGGAAAAAGAAGAAAAAAGGAAAGAGAAGAAGAGAAGAAAAAATGATGATGATAATGATGATAACCATAAGACAAGACGACAAAAGGATCGTGGAAAATTATTTAATTGTAATACACAATTCCAAAATGCAAGATATGTCATTACTTTATCGAAATCACGTGATTTTGATGAAGATTTTCGTAAAGGAAGAGTGACTCTGAGACGAATTAAAGATAAATGAAAGATAAAATGAGTAAATAGAATAATGACGATGATAAAGAGAATAATAATGATAATGATAGTGGTAATGATGATAATGAAAATAACAATAATAATGACTGTGATGATGGGGATAAAGATGAAAATATGATCATGAAATTAATAGTAATGTTAGTTTAATATAAGTATAAGTAATAAATCATTGATGATAATGATTAAAATGATAATGATAACTATAACAATAAAAGCAATAATAATGACAACATATGGACAACAATAATGCTAATGATAAGATTAAGAAAACAACAAGGACAATAATAGTAATAATAGCTATAATAATAATGATGAAGACGATGATCCGTTATATATATATTCAAAGTAACAAAAAAAAAAATAATAATAATAAGTAAAAGAAAAAAAAATGAAAAATAAAATAAATACAAAGGACAAACTGTCTAGTGCAACAAAGGGCCATTATATAAAGGTAAAATGAACTCCACATAGTTATGTATACTCTGTAACTTAACATATCATCTTTAAGAGAAAGAGAGGAAAAAAGAAGAACAGCAACAAGAACAAGAACAAGAACACGAAAGATGAAGAAGATAAAGAAGAGAAAGAAGAAGAAGAAGAAGAAGATAAAGAAGAAGAAGAAGAAGATAAAGAAGAAGAAGAAGATGAAAAAGATGAAATTAGTTGGTTTCATAAACTGGCTGGTATTCCTAAATGTTTATCTTATTGGCCATTAGCCTCTCCTTTCTTTACTTCTCTCTCTCTCTCTCTCTCTCTCTCTCTCTCTCTCTCTCTCTCTCTCTCTCTCTCTCTCTCTCTCTCTCTCTCTCTCTCTCTCTCTCTCGCTCTCTCTCTCTCTCTCTCTCGCTCTCGCTCTCTTTCTCTCTCTCTCTTATATCTTGCTGTGTAATATTCATACCTTTAAGAGAGAGAGAGAGAGTGAGAGAGAGAGAGAGAAGAGAAGAAGAAGAGAGAGAGAGAGATAGAGAGAGAGAGAGAGAGAGAGATAGAAAGAGAGAAGAAGAGAGAGAGAGAGAGAGAGAGAGAGAGAGAGAGAGAGAGAGAGAGAGAGAGAGAGAGGGTGGAGGGGGTGGTGAGGAAGAAAACAAGAGAGAGAGAAAGAGAAAAAAACGAGACAGATAGATAGATAGACAGACAGACATATAGATAGATAGAGAGATAGATAGATAGAGAGACATTGCAAAGATTTTGAAGATTCCTTACATATTAGCAATCCATATATAGAAACAGCCAATGACAGCTAGTGACTGACAAAAAAAAGTTACTCAATATGTCATGCATTGTATAGATTATGAACTTTGCTTATTGCACCAGAACGCATAGCAAGACTTGAAATATTAATACGAACCTAAAATTGCCTTGAATCAGTTACCCAACTTACCACTTTGTTATATTTTACTTTCAATCATGTTAAGCTGTATCACTGTGTTAAATAATATTGGTTATGGTATATATAATAGTGAATCATATTATTTACAATTTCAAGTCTCTAACATAGTGAGTCTTTTGGTTATGGTATATAAGATAGTAAGTTATTTACAAAATTTAGTCTCGAACATAGTGAGTCTTTTTTCTTAATATAATCATCAATTAACTTATATTTCTTAATCACTAACACATCATACTTAGACATTTTACAACTGCATGCAATCTTAATGCTGCTTATAAATAATGATAAAAGAGTAATTGTCCCTTAATTCTATTCTGTTGCCAATTATATTAATCTATCATTCTGTCTGTTAATTGTTTAGGAGAAAAACAGATACATATATTACTCTACAGATTAAATATTTAAAGGAGAACTTCCGCCAGCCTTTTCCATGAACCTGTGTTGATAAAATGAGTAAACAGAATAATGATGATGATAATGAGAATAATAATGATGATGATAATGAGAATAATAATGATGATGATAATGAGAATAATAGTGATGATGATAATGAGAATAATAATAATGATGATAATGAGAATAATAATGATAATGGCAGTGGTATTGATGATAATGAAAATGATAATAATAACTACAATAGTGATGATAATGATAAAAGTATGATAATGAAATTAATAGTAATGTTAGTTTTGATATAGTAAAACTAATAAAAGTTATAATAACAACATTGATGATAATAATAAAAATGATAGTGATGATTATAACAATAAAAGCAATAACAATGACAACATATTGGTAATAACAATGATAATCATAAAATTAAGAAAACAAAACATCTTTTAGAGAGAAACTCGACCACAGCAACAAGCTTTCCTTCTAAGAGACACAACCGGATAAAACAATACAAAATCATTCACAGTTTCACCAGAGTGATATTTTTAAAGGTGTCGATATCAAATCAACGGTGAAAAGCCATGCATGGGGTGTATACTGTACAGGCACTTTCACCGTCATGCAACAGTGCCTCCTAGTGCATGGGAGACAGGGAGTGCAATCATGACCGTTGGGATTTACTCGAGGAACCTAGCGTAACAGAGAGGGAGAGAGGGAGAGAGAGGGAGAGAGGGAGAGAGGGAGAGGGGGATGGAAGGGGAGAGGGGAGAGGGGAGGGAGGGAGGGAGGGAGGGAGGGAGGAGAGGGAGAGAGGGAGGGAGGGGGAGAGAGGGGGAGAGGGAGAGGGGAGAGAGAGGGAGGGAGGGAGAGGGAGAGAGACAGAGAGAGAGAGAGAGACAGAGAGAGAGAGAGAGAGAGAGAGAGAGAGAGAGAGAGAGAGAGAGAGAGAGAGAGAGAGAGAGAGAGACAGACAGACAGACAGACAGACGAACAAAGAAAGACAGACAGATAAATAGAGGCAGACAGAAAAAGGCAAAGCAGACACACAGACAGACAAATAAATAGAAACGGACATACACAGAGACCGACACAGGCAAACAGACATCCAGAGACAAACAAACAGACACAAACCTTTTCTGTTTAAGAGCTGGGTTAACATCCATTTGGTAAGTATATTACGAAACATTCACGTATAATCCCTCCATCAATTAAGCCATTTAAGTTCTTTCTTTTTTTTGATATTCCAGTGATTTTCAACAATGAACAATAACTTCACGTTCGCTTTATCTATGAACTCGTGTATAAAGTCAACGATTTTTCTGTCGTTCTGAACCACGGTTATTAACTTCGATTTCGTTATTCAGTAAATGATTCCGTCGATTTCAGGGTCACACGATTACACAGACACGCACAAACGCGCACACACATGCATACACACACACACATGCATACAAACATACATGGATACATACACACATGCACACGCACACCCACATATGCATACACACACACGCATACACACACACACACACACACACACACACGCATACACACACACACACACACACACACACACACACACACACACATGCATACACACACACATATATACATATAGATAGGGAGACAGAAATATATCTATGAGTGTGTGTATGGGTGTGAATTTAGATATATAGATATGATATATACAGACAGATAGATAGATAGATATGTCGCTAGTCATTCACATATAAAACAACTTTTCTCTTTCCCAACTTCATTCCCATTCTGTAATTCCCGTATCCGTTTCAGTGTCAGCCAAAACAATAATAAAAAAAAATATGTTCGTACCTGTGCTACTAAGTGTGCTGGCTCTGGCTTCGGCGTCGGCTGACCATGGCTACGGCCCGCCCCCTTGTTACCCGAAGACACACTATGTAACAAATTATCAAACTAAAATACATGAGGTAAGGTGTCTTTGTTATTTTCTTTGTTATTTGTTTTGTCTTATTTTGTTTCTTTGTATCTCATTATACTTTGTATCTCATTATATTCCTATTATATTCTTAATATTTAAGAATATAGAACTGATATAATCATGAAATTGATTCTTTCGTAATATTTGGATATAACTACTCGTTTTTATTTAGATTTTATTTTGTTTTGTTTGTTTCTTAATATCTCTAGGGCATTCTGACAGGTTCCCATTATACTCTTAATATCTAAGAACATAGAATTGATATAATTATGAAATTGATTATTTCGTAATGTCCTTTGGATGTACTTTTTTTCTTATCTTTTTTTAGACTTTTTAGCTTTTTTGTTTCTATGTATATCTAGGGCATTCTGATAGGTTCTCATTATACCCTTAATATCTAAGAATATAGAAATGATATGATTATTAAATTGATTCTTTCGTAATTTGGATGTAACTACACATTTTTTTTCTTTTTTAAAAATTTTGTTTTGTTTTGTTTTGTTTCTATGTATATATGGGTCATTCTGATAGGTTTCATTATATTTTTAGTATATAACAATATAGCTCTGATATAATTATGAAATTGATTCTTTCGTAATGTCTTTTGGATGTAACTCCAAGTCTTTTTCTTTGATTTTTATTTATTCATTATTAGTTTTAGCTATTTTAGTTTTTTGTTGTTGTTGTTTCTATGTATATCTGGACATTCTGATAAGTTCCATTAATTTCTTAGTATATAACAATATAGCTCTGATGAAATTATGAAATTGATTCTTTCGTAATGTTATTTAGATGTAACTACACACACATTTTTTTTTTTAGTCTTCTACTCGTTTTTATTTAGATTTTATTTTGTTTTGTTTGTTTCTTAATATCTCTAGGGCATTCTGACAGGTTCCCATTATACTCTTAATATTTAAGAACATAGAATTGATATAATTATGAAATTGATTCTTTCGTAATGTCTTTTGGATGTACTTTTTTCTCTTTTTTCTCTTTTTTTTTGTCTTTTTAGCTTTTTTGTTTCTAGGTATATCTGGGACATTCTGATAGGTTCCCATTATACTCTTAATATCTAAGAATATAGAATTGATATAATTATGAAATTGATTCTTTCGTAATTTGGATGTAACTACACATTTTTTTTCTTTTTCTTTTTTTTTAGCTTTTTTATTTTTTTTCTATGTATATATGGGGCATTCTGATAGGTTCCCATTATACTCTTAATATCTATTATAGAACTGATATAATTATGAAATTCATTCTTTCGTAATGTCATTTGGGTGTAACTACACATTTTTTTTTTCTTATCTAGTTTTTTTGAGTTTTTTTGTATCTATGTATATCTGGGGCATTCTTGTAGGTTCCATTATATTCTTAGTATATAACAATATAGCTCTGATATAATTATGAAATTGATTCTTTCGCAATGTAATGTGGATATAACTACTCGTTTTTTAAAACTTTTATATTTCTTAGTATTTCTAGGGGCATTCTCTTAATATTTAGCAATATAACTGATGACATTATGAAACATTCTATATAACTGCACGCTTAGACAATATAAGCATTTAATACCATTTGTAAAAATATGTAAACCAAACCTGATTAAATTTATAAGACATCTGGTATCCGCCTCATAAATTTATTCTGTAACCCTGGAGAAGCGCAAATATATCTTTGAAATAAACTATATTTTATATATATCATCCATGAATATTTCGCAATATACTTACCAAATGTATGTTAGTATATCTTTGGTATATTTGATATATCTGGTATTGGAAACCCTTGATCTGTTGTATACGCAGTGGTGTTTTTGGATTCTAGGTCATTATCACAGTTGTTTAGATATATTTCTTTTTCTTTCAGTTTAATCAATGATTTTGTGTGAAAGTTGACTTATTTGTTTAATCTTTCTCTTCTTCTCCTTATTCTACTTCTACAACTTCTGCATCATTTTTTTCCCTCTTCCTCCTTCTACTTCTTCATTATTAACTTCCTCTTCTTCTTCCTCTTCCTCCTTCTCTTCTTCTCTTACTTCTTCTTCTTCTCCTTCCTCCTCCTCATCTTCTTCTCCTTCATCCTCCTCCTTTTCTTTTTCTATTACTTCTTCCTCTTCCTCCTCTTCTACTTTTTCTCCATTATCTCCTTTCTCTTCCTCCTCTCCTTCACCTTCTTCCTTCTCTTCATCTTCTTCTTCTCTTACTTCATCTTAACCTTCTTCTTCTCTTACTTCTTCCTCTTGTTCTAATTCTTCCTCTTGCTATACTTCTTCCTCTTCCTCCTCCTCTTCTTCTCTTACTTCTTCCTCTTGCTCTTCTTCTTCCTCTCCCTCCTCCTCTTCTTCTTCCTCTTGCTCTTCTTGTTCCTCTTCCTCCTCTTCTTCTTCATCTTGGTCTTCTTTTTCCTCTTGCTCTTCTTCTCTTACTTCTTCCTCTTCCTCCTCCTCTTCTTCTCCTTCATCCTCCTCCTCTTCTTCCTCTTACTTCTTCTTCCCTTACTTCATCCTCCTCCTTTTTCTACTTCCCTTACTTCCTCCTCCTCCTCCTCTTCTTCTCCTCTTTTCCCTCCTCTTCTCTTACTTCTTCTTCCTCCTCTTCTTCTCCCCCAGGTCCCGCACTACGAGACGGTGTACAAGACCCAGTACGTGCCCAAGACCCAGTACCAACCCGTGTACAAGACCATCTACAGCACCAACTACCACACCCAATACGTTCCGGAATACGTCACCAAAACCTACTACCAGACGGAGCTGAAATACGTCACGAACTACAAGACCCAGTACGTCACGCAGCACCACACGAAATACGTCACCAACATCGAGTACGTCCCGAAATACGTCACCAAGACGGCTTACAACACCGTCTACAAGACCAATGTCCAGTACCAGACCGTTTACAAGACGGAATACGAACCACATTACGTCACCAAGACGCAGTACCAGTACAAGACCCATTACAATACCCAGTACGTGCCCCAGTACCACACGGTTGTTCACACGGAATACGGCTACAAGACGGTGTGTCCGAAGCCCTATGGATATGGTTATTAAAACGGAAAATGTTGATTTTTGTTTTACGTCTCTATGTTGACCGGAAAATACTGTAAACTATTTTTTTTTTGTCATTTAAGTCTTTTTTTTGTTTTGTTTTTTTGTCATTTAAGTCGATATTTCTTTGTGATAATGTTGCTTCTTGCTTAATCAGGGATATAGATATATATTTTTTAGATTAGGGTATGTGTATATGCAATTGTGACGGCAAAATATCAGTGCATGAAGGTAGTTTATGTGCTACTTGCAAAGATTGTATTTATTTTGAGAAATAAAAGGCAAATGCAGATAGATTTTTTTGTCCCTTCTATACGAATACGAAGAAAGCAGACGAAAATAAAACCCAATAAATCAAAATGAAAATAGAAGTATGGATTTAAACAAACAAATGAACAAACACAATCATTAAGGCAGAAAATAGGGAGAGAAAGAAAGAAAGAAAGATAGAAATAAAGAAAAAGAAGGAAAGAAATACAAAAAAACAAAACAAAGAAAGAAAGGGAAAAAGAAAAAAAAAGAAAAACAAAATAAAACAGGACAGTACACACAAAACATACAAAAAGGAAAAAAAACAAAAGAAAAAACAACGAAAAAACACACAAAAACAGGACAAAACATACTTCAATGACCTTACACCCACACACCCACCCACACCCACCCACCCCTTGCAAAATCAAACAGACTCACTAATCCCTTATGACACCCCATGACTCTCATGACAGACACCACCGCAG
>NC_091573.1:32523509-32528509 GCF_042767895.1 Penaeus vannamei
ATCATCAACTTAACACCTTGTTTCCCCGAGATGATTCATTTCAATCTCCCGAACATTTTCCTCGCACTCTATAATTCCACACACGAATACACACACGCACACACACACATGCACGCACACACGTATACGCAAGACACAAATCTACCTGCAGATAAAAAAAAAAAAAAAAAAAAAAAGACTTACAGACACTACCCGCACACACACACACGCACACCCGTACTTACACACACACCCTTACATACACCCGTACACACACACACACACCCTTACAAATACCCGTACACACACACACACACACACACACTTACAAACACCCGCACACAAACACACACACACACACACACACACACACACACCCTTACAAACACCCGTACACACGCACACACACACACACACACGCCCCAGCACCGAGCTTAGCATCCCAAAGACAAGCCAGAGGAAACGTGAACAAGATCGTCTGCACAGAAGCGGTCCGGCAGGTCGACCGCCGCGCAGGTATAAAAGGACGGACTCGGCCCCAGCAACGCATTCACTGCCGGACCCTCCCAAGAGAAGCATCAAAGAAGGTAAATCCTCCCGCGACATGGATGAGAACAGTGGACTGGGCGAGACGATATAGGGTCAACAATCGCAATCATTATCGTATATATATATATATATATATATATATATATATATATATATATATATATATATATATGTATGTATGTATGTATGTATGTATATATATACACATACGTTTATTTAGCGTCAACAAACGCTATTATGAGCATATTTTTTCAGTTTTTTATAATTTTTGACCCAAGACGTGTATGACATATTATCACGAAGGGGGGGTTGGGTACGTGTGGGGTGAAGGGTAGTTACCAGAGGTCAAATGACGGTGACCTGGATTCAAGAGGGTCAAGATAGTAGGCTTTGGATAATGACCTATCTGGATGATCTTAGTGGTCTGATTAAGTACTAAAAGACCTTTCACACGGGTCATTACTAGTATATGAGGTCATTGCTATGTTATAATTCAATGATAGAATATTAGTAATGGATAGGGAGCGCGAATTTCAACGAAAAACACGAAAAAAATAATGAAAAGGCAGTTGTAAATGCTAATGAATCAAGCCAGTCCTTCAAGACAGAGAAAAAAAAATATTTACGAAACGTCAAGCCAATTAAAAGAACATTTAAGAAAATCATTATGTATTTTTTGAGACATAAACTAAAAAGTCACTTTGGATTAATGTCATAAAGTTTATTTTAGTTGTCAGATACAACTATCTCTTAGTCTTTAATATAATCTCTCTTTTTTCTCTCTCTTTCTTTCCTTTCCTCTCTCTCTCCCTTCCTATATCTTTTTCTCTCCCTCTCTGTCTCTCGTCATTCACTCTACCTGATCCTCCCCTTCTCCCTTTATCTTTCTTTCCATTCATCCATCCGTCTGTCTATCTATCTATCTATCTATATTTTTCCATTCCCGCACTCCTCCTCCACTCTCTTTCTCTATTTCTATCTCTCATTCCATCCATCTATATATTTTTTTTCATTCTCGCCCTCCATTCACCCTCTCTCTATGTGTATCTCTATCTATCTATCTATCATTCCATCTAACTATATTTTTCCTTTCTCGCCATCCTTCCACCCTTTCTCTCTCTCTCTTCTCTCTCACTTCCTCTCATCCCACCTTTTCTGCCCCCCCTCTCTCTCCCTCCCTCCTCCCCTCTCTCTCTCCCTCCCTCCCACTCCCTCTCTCTCTCTCTCTCTCTCTCTCTCTCTCTCTCTCTCTCTCTCTCTCTCTCTGTCTCTCTCTCTCTCTCTCTCTCTCTCTCTCTCTCTCTCTCTCTCTCTTTCTCTCTCTGGCAACAAACCAAACCTCATGACGAACTAAAAATGGTTAAGGTTTATAAGGAAACAGAACGGGAACTAATTATTGTTAAAAAGACCGTTATTAAACTGCACTAGGAACGAAAGAGTAAATTTAATGGTTCATCATAATGCTAATTACCTTTCTTAATTTGCTTAACAATTTGCCATATATTCAGTCATTTCGTAAGCCTGCCTTGCAAATGAATGTGTTACTTGCTGCATGAAATTTTGTTGTACGAAATCTATGTACCTCATGATCCCTAAGTGCAAGTCTCACGCAAGATTCTCACTTGCTTTTGTAATCTTCTGTAATCCAGTTTCGCACTTACGTCACGATATTCGCCATCATCGTAATATTTATATCACGTAATCGCTCCCGATATATGTAAGACAGAGGACAAGATCGACGCATTAATTTCATATAATGATCGATCAGTCATCAGTGACGAAACAAAAACAAAAATGCATTCAACCTCGTTTTCCATTTCGATTTCGAGGGACTGAAAAAAGTAAGAAAAAGTTCTCAATATCAGCGGATATTAATTCAAATTTCCGTTGGGGCTTCACCTCATTACGTCAAGTGAAATGTCAAAGACGGTTTTTTTGCGCGGGAAAATGGTAAGAGTTACGAGCTTAAATCAAGTTCTTCGAATTTGGGAATTGAAGTTCGACTTTCACTTCGACCTGTGAAGATGGCCTTGATATAGATTTTTTTTTCTTTTTTTTTTTTTTTAGGTGTTTGTAAGTAGGCCGTGTTCGTTTTATGACCTGACTTGACTCGTATTCCAATGCTAATGTATTTAAATGGGATTTCTTTCTTGTGCGTGGATTTAGATGTCCATAAAATGTCAGAGAATAGCCTGCGAACATGTAATACTTACTGAATCGACGGTTAATGATTGCTTTCTTAAATCAGCTGAACAAATTTAGCCATCCAAGGCGACTTTTCCCTCCGCGTTCCACCTACTAAACCCAGCGACCAAACCCGTTTAACCAGTATTTTCCTGTATGCCTGTTCTTTGGCTACACTTCGAGATGTGCTCAGAGGCTATTTTTCTTTTTTATCCGCTCTTTCGCTTTTATCGGATGTTGTTTTGATGTCATTTTTTATCCGTTCTTTCGCTGTTATCGGATGTTTCTATGTCTCCTTTTTTTCCTGGTACTCTCCTTTGGTATTACGGTCTTTAGAAGAAGTCCTTTCCGGATGTGATCTTTGGATAACACTTCTTTTTGGATTCCTTTTTTAAAATTTAAATGTCGTCTTTCCAATCACGTAACGAATGCGACGTGTTCTACCTTCAAATGTTCTTCGTTTGTGCTTCTCACGCCCCCGCCCTTCCCCTTCAGATGGGCATGTGTGGACGTGTCGCTGCCTTCCTGGCCTTGGTGGTCTTGGCCCACGCGGACTCGGGCTACCATTTAGGTGCTCCCGGCGGAAACGGACTTGGAGCAGGAGCAGGCTTCGGAGGAGGAGCCGGAGCGGGAGCTGGATTTGGAGGAGGAGCCGGAGCAGGAGCTGGATTTGGAGGAGGAGCCGGAGCAGGAGCTGGCTTCGGAGGAGGAGCTGGAGCAGGAGCTGGATTCGGAGGAGGAGCCGGAGCAGGATTCGGAGGAGGAGCTGGAGCAGGAGCTGGCTTCGGAGGAGGAGCTGGAGCAGGAGCTGGCTTCGGAGGAGGAGCTGGAGCAGGAGCTGGCTTCGGAGGAGGAGCTGGAGCAGGAGCTGGATTCGGAGGAGGAGCTGGAGCAGGAGCTGGCTTCGGAGGAGGAGCTGGATTCGGACCTTCTGGACCTTCCTGCCCCTACGTGACCTCCTACGTCACTGAGCACCGCACCCGAGTGCAGGAGGTAATGCAATGACCCCTTTCATGCTCTCACTGCCTGAGCGTGTGCATTATTTCTGAAATTCCTTGTGTTGAATATCTCCTTGACGTTTCTCATCATTCATCGTTCTTTGTCTCTATTTCTGCCCAGGTTCCCTCTTACGAAACGGTTTACAAGAACGGCTACGACGTGCAGACCGTGCACGTCCCCGTCGTGAGCACCATCGTCCAGACCGAGAAGGAGACGAGGTACGTCCCCGAGTACGTCACCACAACCAGCTACGACAACGTCATCGAGACCGTCCACGACCGCAAGACTGACTACGTGACCAACTTCGACTCGGTCACCATCACCAACGCCCAGTACGTGCCCAACACCGTCACCGTCACCTCCATCTCGACCGTCGTGTCCGTCCAGGTGCAGTACGCCACGGTGGTCGAGACCCAGTACGTGCCCCAGCCCCTCGTGCAGACCTCGACCAACTACAAGGTCGAGTACGAGAACCAGATTGTCCCTCGCTACGTGACCGACGTGACGACCGTCAAGACCTACACGACAGTCTGCCCTTACGGAATCTAAGGCGGGGCCGGAGCGCCGTGCGGTCGGGAACGCAAAAAAAAAAACATCTTAATATTATTTTGCTGGTATTTAAAATCTATGGATGTCAGTATTTAATGATGTGTTGTGATTGCAATAAATATATTAGCGACTCTGAGAAGTTTGAGATCATATCCTTGATAATTGGTGGTTTATTTTCACTTCATGGTGTGTGTTAAACCGTTCTGGCTGTAAATGCGGTGGCTAATTAAAAAAAAAGCTAATGCCAAGTTTTGATTCTCAAAATCACTCCTGTATTTTTCCCGTTTTTGTGTGTAGCGAGTTCTTATCTCATTCCGTTTTGGGCGCTGATCATAAGGCATCGCACAGTCTGAACAAAAATGCTGGTTGCTGATCCATGAAAGGCGACAGGGTATATAATTTGCAGCGAACACCTGACCCCGATGTATAATCTAGATATTATAATGATAATAAGGTGTAGTAGTAAGGATAATAATAATGGAAATAATTAGTAACTGATAATTCTTATGATAATTGTAATAGAAATGGTAAAGATAACTTTTTAAAAATTTATTGTGTGGGTGTGTATTTGTGTGCGTGCGGATGCGTGTGCGTGTGTGTGGAGAAAGTGAGATAGATGTCCCAGAATTCAAAACAAGATACGAATGACTAACTGACTGGCAATAATTTAGAGTAAGAAAAAAAATTAGACCTATGAACTTTGTGAAGGTTATTCAACTTGCGAGCTTTTCAGAGCTCTT
>NC_091573.1:32536009-32543509 GCF_042767895.1 Penaeus vannamei
TTATGGCTGTAATAGTGTTATGAGAAAGAAAGGAATGTTTAGATAATGAGGGGCTTATTATTCTTTTTTTTTTTCTTAAATTGTTGTAAAAATGTTGTAAGGAAGGTTTGGATAATGAGTTTTTTTTTTTTTTTTTTTTTTTTTAATCTTATCTTCTTTTTGTAATCTATGTTGCAGTGTCTGGTCAGGATGGGATATGCGTATTCTATGTTGTATTGCCTGGTGTGGTTGTGATTTCTGTCTCGTCTTGTAGTCACCTTCACTAGACTGGAGTCACTCTATCGTTCTACAATAATAACTGAATTGAACTTGTAGAATGTGTGGCTTGTGATTTCTTATTAGTAGATATATTTGTACTTTCACGCGTCTAAATTTTTAGGCTCACATATCAACATTAAAGAAAAAAAGTAAAAAATAAGTATCTGTCAAGTATCGTTTTAAGTTTAGTGTAAAAATAAACATCCTAGATCTCATTGTAGTAAATGACGAAATACTTCTCAGATCAAAATAAAAAAGTACAAAAGAATAAACAGTAAAACAAACAAACAAACATAAAAACATTAAAAGACGACAACCCTTCCATACTTTCATTTATCTTTCAATTTCTCAATTTTCATTTCCCACAAACTCTAACTTCCATACTTCCCTTTCACTGTCTTTTATTTTTCAATTTCCCAATTTTCATTTCCCACAAACTCTAACTTCTATGCTTTCCTTTCATTTTCTTTCATTTTTCTAATTCCCACTTTTCATTTCCCACCAACCCAAAGTTCCATACTTTCTCCCTTATTTCCTCAAATTCTCAATTTTCATTTCCTACTCCATCTCTCTCTCTCCCATTTCTTCATCCCTCCTCACCCCCCCACCCCACCCACCCCACCCACCCACCCCACCCACCCCACCCACCCCACCCACCTTCCCACCCAACCCCCTTCTACTCACAATGAACCTCGATATTAGCCAGCGCCGCCGCCTTCACGCACGCGATAGGCAGCCAGCACACGCAGTTGGTGACGACGATGAAGAAGAAGCGGAGAGCGAACTTGGACTCGCCGCCCGAGAGAGGTGTCGAGGTCCGGGTCACCATGATGTTGAAGAAGAGGCCGGCGTAGGCGCCCAGGATCACGGTCATGCTGTGGGGGAGAGAGAGAGGGGGAAGAGAGGGGAGGGGGTGGGGGAGAGAGAGAGGGAAGAGGGGAGGTAGTGGTGGGGAAGGGAGGAGGAGGAGGAGGGGGATGGGGAAGGGAGAAGGGGGGAGGGGGAGATGGAGGTGGTGGTGGAGGTGGAAGAGGGAGTGGTGGATGAGGAAGAGGAGATAGAGGAGGAGGAGGAGGAAGAGGAGATGGAGGAGGAAAAGGGGAAGAAGGAGAAAGAGGAGGAAAAAGAGAACCGGAAGGGGAGGTGGATCAAGTACAGAGAAAGAAGGGAAAAATTGGGGGAGATTAAAATCCAGGAGTTGTAATACAGGAGGAGGAAGAGAGAGAGAGAGAGAGAGAAAAAAAAAACAAAATTACGATACAAGACACACCTATACCAATCCCCCCCTCACCTCCCCACACACCCGTCACATCACAAACCATATAAATCAACACCAATATTCCCCAGCGATTCTAGACCTTCCCTACCTTTCTCGAGGACACCAAGACGAACCTATCCTACCTGAGGGTGTTGATCCCGAGGAAGATGAAGGCCGAATACTGCCAACCCGCGAGGTAGGGTTCTGTCACGTGGAGAGGAATACACATAGCACCGCTCTCGTAGAAACTTTTGATCCATATTGCTGTTGGGAGAGAGAGGGAGAGGGAGAGAGAGGGGTGGGGGTAGAGAGGGAGTGGGAGGGAGGGAGGGAGGGAGGGGGAGGTAGGGAGGGAGGAAGAGAGGGGGAGAGAGAGAGAGAGAATGGGATGGATGGAGGGAAAGTGAGAGGGGGAAGGGAGAGGAGGAGCGAGGGAGGGAGAGAGAAAGAGAGAATTTTTAGTGGTATCGAAAAAAAGGTAGCGATAAGGTAGTACTTTGTCTATCGGTAAGGGAAATATGTGTTTATTTGCGAATAAGAGGAAATATTTTAAGACGGATAATTTGGTAATTTATGATATGTTATATTTCGATAATGATAATGATAAAGAGAGAGAGAGAGAGAGGGAGAGGCAGAGAGAGAGGGAGAGAGAGAGAGAGAGAGAGAGAGAGAGAGAGAGAGAGAGAGAGAGAGAGAGAGAGAGAGAGAGAGAGAGAGAGAGAGAGCCAGACAAACAGACAGATAGACAGAAACACAGACAGAGACAGAGACAAACAGAATAAACCAGAAACAGATATAGACAAAGAGAGAAGTAATGACTAATCTTACCGGGAAAAACAGCCAAGAATATCGACGTCAACCATATGAAGAACAGACAGACTCTGGCAGATCTCTCCGACAACGTGCGGGCTTCGAGAGGCTGCCTGATGAACAAATACCGTTCCAGAGACATGAAGGTGAGGATGAACACAGACGTCTGGTGGGTGGAGAAAGAACAAGATTTTTTAAAAGAATTTTTTAAAGATTTTTTTTTTTTTTTTTGTGTGTGTGTGTGTGTGTGTGTGTGTGTGTGTGTGTGTGTGTGTGTGTGTGTGTGTGTGTATGTGTGTGTGTGTTTGTGTGTGTGTTTGGAGATTTTTTTTAAAGAAGGATTTTTGTTTTATTTATTTATCTTTTAAGTTGAGAAGTTTATTTAAAGTGATTTGTAAGTTGAGATTTGTGTGTGTTTTTGGAGACTTTTCAAAGGAAGAATAAGGAATTTTTAAAGTGATTTTTAAGTTAGGATTTGTGTGTGTGTGTGTGTGTGTGTGTGTGTGTGTGTGTGTGTGTGTGTGTGTGTGTGTGTGTGTGTGTGTGTGTGTGTGTGTGTGTGTCTGTGTGTGTTTGGAGACTTTTTAAGGAAGAACTAGGATTTTTTTATACTCCTTCCCCATTCCCTTCCCTCCTCCCTCCCACTCACCCTCCCTCACCCACCCACCCACCCACCCCCTCCCTCCCTCACTCACCTCCGAAGACACGAGTCCAAGGATTCCCGTGAAGGTGCAGGTGTAGGAGGACGCCCACGCCAGCGCCTCCGCCTGATAGGTACCCCGCGTCTTGAGGTCCTCCACGCCCAGGATCACGAGGTACACGCCCATCAGGAGGTCGGCGGCTGCGCGGGCGGGGCGAGAGGGAGATGGTGAGTTGTGGTAATATTAATAATGATGATAATGATAATAATGATAATAGTAATAGTAATAATAATAATAATAATGATGATAATAGTAATGATAATAATAATAATAATGATATTAATAACAATAAAGATAACAACAACAATAATAATAATAACGATGATAACAATAGTGATAACAGGAGTGATCATAATGATGATAATAATAATGATAACAATAATGGTAATGATATAATGATAATAATAATAATAATAATAATACTATCAATAGCGAAAAGATAACAATACAAACAATAATGATGATAGTAGTAATATAGTAATAATAATAACAACAATGATCATGATAATAATGATGATAATAAAAACAGCATTATTGCTTATAACAATAACAATAATAATAATGATAAAAGTGATTAAGCTAATAATGCTGATCGTAGTAGTAGTCGTAAGTGGTAGTAGTAATAATGATAATGAAAATAATAACAATGATAGTATCATCATCACCCTTACCATTATCATTATTGGCATTTTCATTATAATTATCATTATAATCATCTTTATTATCATCATCATCATTACTATCATCATTATCATTATCATCAGTATGGTCATCATCACCATAAAGATAATAATGATGATAATGATCGCTACAGCCAGTGCTATTCACCATGCACACGCTAATGCTTATAATGATGATGGTGATGATGTAATGATGCTAGTATAAGAAATGAAAAAATATTATAGTGATATGAAGTTCAAATAATTTGGTTATGATAGTTTCTGGAGATGCTATTTTTACTCTTATTATTTTTAGAACAATCGGGATTACAGTTGTCATCAGTAACTCCCTTATAAGTATCATTATGACCATCCCATATTATCTGATATTCTTCGCATTCTCTCTTTCTTTCTCTCTCTCGATTTTCACTATTCTTTTTCTTTATCTTTCGTCCCTCTCTTTCTTTTTTACTCTCTCTCTCTTCTTTCTCTCCTTCTCTCTCGTCCCTCTCTTTCTCTTTTACTCTCTCTCTCTCGTCCCTCGTCCCTCGTCCTTCTCCTTTTCTTTTTTTTTCTCTCTCTCTCGTCTCGCTCTTTCTCCATATCCCTCGCCTTCTTCCTCATCCTATTCCTTTCTCTCTCCCCTTCCTTCTCTTTTTGTCTCTCTGTTTCCCTCTCGCTTTTGCTCTCACATTAGTTACATTTCACACTATTATCTGTCCCACTCCACCTATCTCTTCTCTATCCTTCTTCCTCCAATTTTCTCTTCTGTACTTCTCTCATTTGTTTATTCACTCTCTCTTCGTTTCCTCCTTCCCATCTCTCCCTCCTCCTTCTTCCCACTCCCTCCTCTCCCTCCTACCTCACCCTCCACCCTCTTCCCTTCTAACTCCCCCGCCACCCCTTCCTCCCCCTCCCCCATCTCCCCCTCCTCACCCTTCCCTCCCCCTTCCCCCTCTTCCCACTTCCTCCCTCACCACCCCCACCACCCCTCCCCCCCCCTTCCCGCACCCTCCCCCCTCCCTTCCCCAATCTTCCACTCACCTGCCAGATTTTTGATAAAGAGCTTCAGGATCTTGTTGTCTTCCTTGGAAATGGCACGACACCCGATCACAGCTAGGTTGCCGGCGAGGGTGAGGGCGGCGACGACCCACACGCCCACGCGGAGGACGACCCAGCCCATCATGTCACGCCCGTTGGAGACGCCTGGGGAAGTATGGTAAAAAAAAAAAAAAAAGTGACAACGAAAAGTTTCATTCTTGAGAAACTATTTTTGTAAAAAAAGAAAAAACAAAAACAAAAAACAGTGAAGTAACATTTTCATTATGATAATCGGAAAGAAAATAAAGAATATAGCAGCATTTTCTTTATAAATCTTCCTAGAGAAAATCTGAACACTATTTTCATTCATAAAAACTTGTCATCAGGAAATTAATAAAGCAGTGTTTCAATTCTAAATTATTCTCACCGCAAAGGAAATTAATAAAATAATATTTCAAATCTAAAATCTCACCGCAAACGAAATTGAAAAAAAACAACAACATTATTTCAATTTCAAAATTTCACCACAAAGGAAAGAAGAGATTCATTTAACACCATTTCATTCAAAAGCCAATTATCGTAATAGTGGTATAGCACCTTTTTCCTTCAAAACACCCTTACCGTCTGTACTGGGGAGACACTGTAGTACACGCGGCACATAACTGCAGTACCGAAAGGTTTTGAAATACCTGGAGAACATAAATTATTTGTAAAATCTTGAACTTTAATAAAAAGATGCGGAAGATAGTGTTACTCCCGCCAACAAAAATAAAAAGTGAAACAAATATATAATAAGAATAAGAATAATAGTAACTAGTAATAATAAGAAAAGTACAAAGGGTAATAATGATAATAATGATGATAATAGTAATGATGATAATACCAAAAAAATCATAATAATAATAACAATAATAGTAATAATAATAATCCAAGTAATCATAACAACAACAGCAACTTCAAAAAAAAAAAAATGATATAAGGAACAACAAAAACAATAATCATAACAATAATACCAACAATAATGATAGCAAACAGAAACAAACGATAACAACAATAAAAATCAAGGAATAGTCAGGGATATAGACCAGCCAACACTTTTTTAAAATCTACGGATATTATTTTTCCAGTTTTATTTCACGCCCGCCCACACGCCCACACGCCCGCACGCCCACACGAACACCACTACTCACGCTAGTTTCAGTTTGTCCATTTCCAAGAAGTGTCGCTCGTCGATATCCTTGAGGTCGAGGTCCATCAGATTCCTGTCCGGTGTTAATTTTTGTTTTAGAATGGGATAATGGGAATTAAAGAGAGGGAGGGAAAGAGAATGGGAGGGAGGGAAAGGGAGGAAGGGGGGGAAGGAGAGGGAGAGGGGATGGGAGGGTGGGATGGGGGATGGCAGGGAGAGAGAGAGGATGAGGGAGGGAGGGAGAGGGAGAGGGAGAGGATGAGGGAGGGAGGGAGGGAGAGGGAAAGGATGAGGGAAGGAGAGGGAAAGGATGAGGGAGGGAGGGAGGGAGGGAGAGAGAGAGAGAGAGAGAGAGAGAGAGAGAGAGAGAGAGAGAGAGAGAGAGAGAGAGAGAGAGAGAGAGAGAGAAAGAGAGAGAGAGAGAGAGAGAGAGAGAGTTTATATTCAGACAGAAAAAAAAAATCTATACTCTAATACTCCTTAACTGCCAAAAAGCCTCACACGAACAAAAATATTGACATATCAGCTTGTATCGTACGAGTATTTCTCAGCAAGGCTTTCTTTCATAAACCATAACAACGTATGTATCTTTTTAATTTGACAAGCGGTACTCGAGTAGTTTCCTTATGTTTACTTCAGATCATGTTCCAAAGAAAGTAATATTTAATAACATAGCTGTCTCTCTCTCTCTCTCCCTCTTTGTCTCGTGTTCCTTCTGAGCTTCAATTCTTTTCTTATTTCATTTCTTTCACGTCTTTGTCTCTGTCTCTGTCTCTGTCTGTCTGTCTGTCTCTCTCTCTCTCTCTCTCCTCCAAACTAAAGACCAAACATTTTCTAATTACATTTTAACAAACCCAAATAAACAAAAAATGATGAATTGCAAGAACTGCACGTTATTAACTCCGAATAGCAAATTAGTAAATATTCACAATGGCTTAATGAGTTAAACACCTGCTTCCGAGGGGTTCGATTCCCCAGTCTTTTATTATTTACTTTCGGTTTCTTGACCATAAATGTATAAGATTCATCAACAATTCTAACAAAAATGATTTATTTAAAGAAATCAAATGGAATTTAAAGTTCATCGCGATCTTAGATTGAAAATCTATTAATAACAAAATGGAGAGTTTATAAGTGAAGACAATTAAATAGATGGAGAGAGAGAGAGAGAGAGAGAGAGAGAGAGAGAGAGAGAGAGAGAGAGAGAGAGAGAGAGAGAGAGAGAGAGAGAGAGAGAGAGAGAGAGAGGACAGAAACAGAGAGGACAGAGACAGAGGGAGAACCAGAGACAGACAGAGAGAGCCTGAGAGACAGACAGAGAGAAAAAAAAGAGAAAAGGAAAAAAAGAACAGAGACAAAGACAAAGACAAAAACACCACCACAAAAACTGAACAAAAACACCATCACCAAAACTGCACAAAAACAGAAATACAAGAACCCCATCATCGCCCACCAACACCACCCACCCACCCATAAAAAAAGGAGAAAGAAAAAGAAAGAAAGAAAGAAAGAAAGAAAACACTCACAGGACACGCAGAGCCTTCAGACCCGTGAAAATATCCTGCACGGCCGTCAGAGGATTAC
>NC_091573.1:32556009-32561009 GCF_042767895.1 Penaeus vannamei
AACAGCCATGAGATAAAAGTTTCGTCAGTGCAAAAGTCATCAGAGGAAAAGAAGATAGACAAATGCAGTAAAAAGGGAAGAAGAAAAATTAAAAGAAATATGGTGGGAAATGGAGAAAATGGTATTCGTCCTTACAACCAAGTGACATTTCCCACGATCCTGCTAGGGATTTTTGTGATCCGTTCCCCCAGACACTTCAGCTGGGAACTATACTCGCAGAAGCAGTCGTTGATCTCGGGGTCGACGACCTCCTCCACGTCGTACACACTCCGGGTCTCGTTGTGGTGCTCGACCCTTCTCATGTTGAGGACCAGCTGGCCCTCCAAGTCCCTCTGGGCCGACGGGGCTGTTCTTTGACCCCGACGGAGAAGTATGCTGTACCGTCCACCCTCGAGGCGTCTTTTGGGAAATGCCTTCCGATTGCTGCGACCGCCTCCGCGCCCATGACCCAGCTGGGGCACGCCCGAGCTGAGGTATCGCCTTTCTCTTTTCTTCGGCCGACAGAGCCTTGACCTCGGTTTGGAGGGGCCGCCAGCCAGGTCAGTTCTCACGCTGTTATGCGTCGATTTTCTCGCTAACCGGGTTTCGTTCTTTTCAACGATTTGCTTGTTGTCTGTATGTGAGGCGGGTTTGTTCATTCTGTTCATGTCTGCGGAACTTATTACATCTGCATGGGTGGTTTTGTTCAAGACGGTGTTCCTGGATGTCCCTGTGTCCGCTGGGAAGGTATGAGGAACAAGCAGGTTTCCGGGTGGATCTGAACCAGAAATGCGATGTCTTGCGTTAGCTTCGTACTGTGCATCACCGTCGCTAAACCCTGTGTCCACGAACGACCCATCGCAGTCGGACGGATATGGGACACGTCCATGAGCCCTGGTTGTGTCCCCAGAGACATATTTCCTAGTTCTCCTCGGCCGGTCGTGGGTTGTGCTCGCTGCCCGAACATCCGAATTCCCCCCAGTCGGTTTGCTCCCTCCTTTACCGTACTCTTCACCGTGACTGTATTCTTGCGCCACGTCACTGAACGACCGAAATGACTTCAGACGCACCACCCGCCGCAGATCGAATTCCCAGGTCCCTCTGTGTTCGATCTCCCCTTCAGAACCGAATTTCCAGGTCCCTCTGTGTCCGATCTCCCCTTTAGAACCGAATTCCCAGGTCCCTCTGTGTCCGATCTCCCCTTTAGAACCGAATTCCCAGGTCCCTCTGTGTCCGATCTCCCCTTCAGAACCGGCCCTCCTGCGACGGGACGAACCGGAGGGACCTGCGGGATGTCGACCCACACTCCTCGACAGTTCCTTCTCATCCTCAAAGTCTCCCAAGTCACCCATTGTACCAGGAGCGCCTTCAGAGCTAACACGGGCGGTCGGGGAAGCCAAAGGGCGGACACTTCGGGGTATCCTGACGAAGGGACGAGGAAAGGGGCGGGGCAGGACGTGGCTCCCTGCCCTACACTCGTTCAGGCTCGTGTGGTCCTGCGGTTCACAGTTCGCCAAGGGACTCCAGCGCGGACACACGCACAGGTCTGGGGGAGAGAGAGAGACACTACTGTGCATCTTAAGATCAAACTCACGCTTATTATTCATATTGGTTTATAGAAATTACGTTTTGTTTTATCATTAGCATTACTATGATTACTATGATCATTATCAACATTATTATTATTAGTAGTAGTATCATTATTATTATAACTTGCTATCATCATTATCATATGATTTCTATTATCATCATTATTGTTTTATGATTATTATTATTACCATTATTGTTTTATGATAATAATAATAATTATTATTATTACTGTCATTATTACCATATTCATTATCAGCATTATTTTCTATTTTCATTATCATTATCATTGTTGTTCTTTCTAAACACGTCGTAATCTTATTCTGTCACTATTATCATTATTACTTTCTCACTATAACTATCAATACTATAATTGTCCTTTTAATTACTATCATCGTTCCTATCATATCATTATCATTATTATTACTTATACTATCATAATTGAAATCATCATCATCACCATTATCATCTTTATCATTATTAGTAGCCTAATTATGATTATCATTATCATTATCAGTATCACCATCATTATTATCATGGTGGTAGTTATTATTATTTATACTATCATTGTTATTACTACTATCAGCATTACCATTATAATTGTTATTATTACTGTCATCATTACAATTATCCTTATCAATATCTTTACTATTATTATCATTATTATTATTATTATCATTATCATAATCATCATTATCATCTTTTCATCATCATTATCATCTTTTCATCATCATTTTCATCTTTTCATCATTATTATAATTATTCTTATCATTATCATGATTTTTATTATGATTATTACAATTGCTGTCTTCATTTTCATTATCATCAGTTATTGTTACAATTTTTATTAGTGTTATCATCATCATCCACATTATTATCATAATATTATCATCGTTATCATTATCGTTATTATCATTAACAATATCACCATTTTCATCATTTTTGTCATTATTGTTATCTTTATCATCATTACTATCATTATCATGAACATTATCAGCAAAATCATTAACATTATGACTGCTCTTATCAGTATCATCATTATTACAAGAAGTAATATAAAGGTAGAAGCAACTGTAGTATTAATAGTACTAGAACTGTAGAATTAGCAAAATTGCAGTAGTAGTAGTAGTAATAGTAGTAGTAGTAATAGTAATGGTAGTAGTAGTAGTAGTAGTAGTAGTAGTAGTAGTAATAGTAATATCATTTTAGTCATTTTTTATTACGGATTTTAAGTACTTTCACTTAACACTCATATTAATATACTTTAGACACAAATTTATATCGGTTCATTGAGTAGAATCACAGGAAAACATACAGTCAAGACAACAGAAAACGAGGTCTGCCAAACTTGAGGTAAATCACAGAAAATGTAACTCAGAGCGGTAACTCAAACTAATAAAATTTTACCTCGTTAACAAATCCAATTCAGTGGTTTCATTAATGCTAGCCAATTCATGTATTTGTTTACGAGTCAAATAGTGATGTGAATTATGATGACAAAGGATCTTAGCATATGTTTATCAAATAATGAAGGGAAAATGGGACAATTCGTATGTATAAAAACGTATCTATTTAAGACTGTTTACATTTTTCTTGTATTTTCATAATTGAAATAAAAAAAACGTGATATCTACCGTACGAGATATGTAGATTTCACATTCCACCAACATAAAATCTAACGTAAATACCTACCTACTGCCTCATATTTATGCCGATTGGAACAAACAAATCATTATATCACAAAAAAAAAAACTGAAAAGAAACCAAAATAATGGATACTATTTCGTCATTGCCACTTAATATAAGTAACCCATGTGGGTTTCTCTCTATATATCTATCTATTCATCTATCTATCTATCTGTCTATCTATCTATCTATCTATCTATCTTTCCTTCTCTTACTCTCTCCCCCTCACTTCCTCTCTTTCCCTTCTTCCCTCTCCCTCCCTCTCTTTCACAAGTAACCTCTAAAAAAACCAGCAAGTAAAATAACCGAAGTTAAACGAACGTAAACACACATTCAACGTACCACACTTTTTCATGTTATCGAGCAGTTCCATAATAAGTTCGGGACTTGGACCTGGAGGCAACACTGAAAGAAAAGGAAATATGCAATACAGTGCAAATACAATACACAATACACAAATCGTGTGCAATGAAGAGTACAATACCATGGAGCTGCGGAATGTAATAATATCCAGATGTGAGACGCAGTGCACTGTAAGGGTGATATGATATACGATGCAATATAATGCAGGGACGGTAAACAACACATGGGAGAGAGAGAGGGGGGAAAGGAGGGAGGAAGGGAGAGAAGGAAAGGGGAGAGAGAGAGAGAGAGAGAGAGGGGGGGGGGCAGACAGCAAGAGAGGGAAAGAGAGAGACAGAGACAGACAGACAGAGAGTGAGAGAGAGAGACAGAGAGAGAGAGACATACAGAGAGAGAAAGAGAGATAAACAGACATACAGACAGACAGATGCAGAACGAGAGAAAAAGAAACCGAACCTAAATCAAAAAAATACACAAAGACTCACAGAAACCACCACCACCAACAAACAAAAGAAACACAAAGGAGAGAAAGAAAGAATTAAAAACTCACAGCAATTCTCAGCGCTCTCGTCCTCTCCATCAAGACAGTCTGTTACGTTGTCACACCATTTGTTCCTGGGAAGACACACTCCATCCCTGCATCTAAACCCTCCTTTTGGACATCCTGATAAGAAATAAAATGATCACGTTTACTGTGAGCGATAGAAATATATAGGTGGAGATTGATAGGTAGACAGAGATAGATCAGACAGATACAGAGAAAGATGGATAGATAGATTGATAGATAGATTGGTTGGTTGATTGATAGAGAGAGAGGGGGAGGGATGGAAGGAAGAGAGGGAGGGAGGGTGGGAGGAGGGAGAGAGAGAGAGAGAGAGAGAGACAGAGAGAGAGAGAGAGAGAGAGAGAGAGAGAGAGAGAGAGAGAGAGAGAGTAAGAGAGAACTCGACAGAAAAACATATAGATAGATATATATACTGATAGAGATGGATACAGATATAGAGATAGATAAACAGAGAGAAAGAGAACGAAGGGGAATAAATAGATAGAAAAAAGAAAGAAGAAATGAAAGGGGAAATAAACAAATATTCAAACGCAAATGTATGCACGTATAAAAAGGGTAAAACACCTTGGTATCAGACTCTCACTTTGGTACTAGACCCTCACTTTGGTACTAGACTCTCACCTTGGTACTAGACACTCATCATGTTACCAGACACTCACATTGGTACTAGACCCTCACCTTGGTACCAGACCCTCACCTTGGTACCAGACCCTCACCTTGGTGCGAGACTCTCACCTTGGTACCAGACCCTCACCTTGGTACCAGACCCTCACCTTGGTGCCAGACTCTCACCTTGGTGCCAGACTCTCACCTTGGTGCC
>NC_091573.1:32566009-32571009 GCF_042767895.1 Penaeus vannamei
GTCTTCTTTTTTGGTATTGTTATTATCTACGTCATTATGGTCGTCACTGCCTCGTTATTGGCAACACTTTTATGATTAATGTCATCGTTATATTCATGATCACTTCTATTATTATCATTCTCACCATTTCCTTATAATTACTATTATTCTTTTCAGTACGGTCAATATCATTATTATTATCATTAATCTTACTTAAAATCATTTCTATTATTATCACATTATCATCATTAATATTACTTATAATCATTTCTATTACTATCATATTATCATCATTAATATTGCTTATTATAATCATTTTTATTATTATCATATTATTATCATTACCATATTTATCCTCAATCTGTCATAATTACTATTATTATCATTACAATCATCAATTTCTGTTGTAGGTTTTAATTTAACACGAATCATTGGGTTATTTTTTAAGTATTATTTAAAAACATCAAAGGCAGAGGTAGCCGTTGATAATTCATTACTTACGCTAACAACTAATTAAGGATTTTTACGCCAGAAAGATTATTCGAAGAATTCGATCAGTTCCATTCTTTATTAGTGTTTTATCTCTCTCTCTTTCCTTATCTTTCTCTTTCCCTTCCAGCCCCTCTCTTTCTCTCTCTCTCTCTCTCTCTCCCTCCCCTTCCCTCTCCCTCCCTCCCTCCCTCTCTCTCTCTCTCTCCCCCCTCTCTCTCTCTCCCTCCCCTTCCTTCTCCCTCTTTCTCTCTCTCTCTCTCCTTCCTTTACTCCCCCCCTCCCTCTCTCTCTCTCTCTCTCTCTCTCCTCTCTCTCTCTCTCTCTCTCTCTTTCTTTATCTCTCTCTCTCTCTCATTCTCTCTCTTTCTTTCTCTCTCTCTCTCTCTCTCTCTCTCTCTCTCTCCCTCCCTCCCTCCCTCCCTCCCTCCCTCCCTTTCCCTTTCCCTCTCCCCTTCCCTCTCCCTCCCTCTCTCTCTCTCTCTCTCTCTCTCTCACGGCCTTACCTTACCAATTAACATTGTTCAAAGATTGCAGGTATGAACAATCATCCTCATTTCACTAGCCTAATCTCTCAAATAACATTTCCACTCAATCGAATGGAGGAACTAATTATTGGCAGTTAATTATGTACAAAGAACTTCAACGGGATCTGCTGTCTCCTAATTGTCCCCTAATTAAATCGAGAGCAGTGGCGTGTAGAGCGGGGGGGGAGGTGTCCAATTACAGAGGGAAATAAGATGGTTGTTTGAAATCGATGTTTAAATCGAATAAAGTGTTTATTATAATCCAATTTTCTCCCTTTAGTAAGAGTAATTCTCAGTAGTAGGCTTTATACTTGTGTATCTCGGGCATACAATCAAGGAATTGGCTCTCTCTCTCTCTCTCTCTCTTATTCTTATTATCATTATTATTATCTACACGCCACTGAGCACTGAGCAAGAGCGTGTTTATATCACGACCTCAACTTCTTGCAATGCCAGACGACATACAGATTTACTACAGTTTCTTTGCGTTTCTTTGTAGCAAGCTTCTCGGGAGTCGGAAACTCATGAAGTCACGAGTCCTGTTTCGAAACAGCTTCGAATTCCCTCCCGAGGTTCGAATGAAGGGCATTCGAATCTTCTATCGCGACCCGAAACTATGGATCGCGGTAAAAAAAAAAAAAAAAAAAAACAAAAAAAAAAAAAAAAAAAAAAAAAGATTACGCGAGGATTAGGAAAAAAGAAAGAAAGAAATAAGAACATTTACGATGTACAAACTCAAATAAGAATTTTTACGATTGCTGCGGTCTTTAACTGCCCATAACTCGAGACATTCAACGCGATGTTAGCAGTCGTGTCGTATAAGAGCACCGAGCTTTGATATATGTTAGTATTTATTTTTCCTACCCGATATTTTGTAGCAAATTAGTTTCATTTCGAAATAAAGACGGCGTGCAGGTCTAATCGTAAATGTAATTAATATACCTCTTAACAAGTAATATATGGCCATAATCTAAATTACATAGCTGAAAATTTATCCTTCGACTGTACTCGGCTGTTGATTACAGTGTTTTGTTCCTTCTATTTTTATCTTTCTTATTTTCGATTCCCGTCTTCCACTTGAATCTGTTTTTTCTTGTTTTCATTCTGTATATTATATCCTTCTTCATATTCTTTTTTATTATTAATAGCATTATTACTATCATAATTCTTAGTATCATCATAATCACAATTACTATTATTATTGTTGTTACTAATTTTATTGATATTATCATTATCGTTATTATTATTACTGATACTATCATTATTATTTTCTCTCTTTATCATCGGTATTCTCTTTAATTACATCTTCATTATTGTCATCCGTATCATCATCATCATTATGTTCTTCACCATTTTCATCAACAGAAAAGTTAAGTGTACTTTCATTACATTTAATCGAGTCTAAAAAGGTATTACAAGAGTATTTGAAAACGCAAACACACACACACACACACACACACACACACACACACACACACACACACACACACACACACACACACACACACACACACACACACACTGACACACGCACGCACACACACACACACACACACACTGACACACGCACACACACACAGACAACATACACACGTTAATAAATAAGAAAAAAATATACTTCACGACATACATCAACATCAAAAACAAATTATTCTAAACTTCCTCGTTAGAAATACCAAAATTGGCAATTTCCTCTCTTACAGGCCAAGGTCAGCAGTAAATTGCTTTTAAAACTGAATAAACGAGACGACTTGAAATCTAACGTCGTTTTCAGGTTTACGCCGAAAAAAAAGAAAAAAAAGAAAAAAATATATATTATATATATATATATATATATATATATATATATATATATATATATATATATATATATATATATATATATATATAAAATAAAGAGTGTTTAAGCTGAGGATTATTTGGTGATTTTTCAAGTGGTGTTACAGGTAGTTGTAATGACAATGATTGTAAGGTTGCTGTTAGTGTTATTATTGTTTTTGTTATTTGTTAGTGTTGTTATAAGGCCTGGACTGAACGAGAAAGAGGATTTATTTCTTAGACATACGAACAGAGGCTTTTTTTTTTGTAATATAACCCGTATCATAAACTACACTCAAAATTATATTTTTCATAATTATATGTACTTATTTATTATCAAGGTCAAAATAATAATAATGATATAATAAAATAAATAAATAGAAAAATAAAAGTTCATAGTAAATCATGATAAGCAATGAAAATATTCTAATGACAGCTTTAAATGATACCTTTAATGATGATCGTCATACTGTTTGCAATAATAATGATAAAAAGGGGATTCTAATCTTCTAGCCTTTTTTACAGCTGGTGGAGAGTCTTTGGATTTCAACCATCTGATTCACAGCTGGTGTAAATTCTCTCAATCATTTGACTTTCACAGCTGGTTCAGTCTCTCCCAATCATCTAACTTTCACAGATGGTTGAGATTCCCTTTCTTTCATCTGTCTAGCCGTCACAGCTGGTACAGAGTAGCATTATGCCAGCCTTCTAGTTCTCACAGCTGGTGGAGATTCTCTTTCTTTCAAACGTCTGGCTCTCACAGCTGGTGGAGTTCCTTTTCCATCTGACTCTTACAGCTGATAGAGGTTCCCTTTCTTTCGTTTAGCTGACGCAGCTTACCTCTCACATTCCGTCTACTATCTGTCTCTCACAGCTGGAGGAGATTCCCTTTTCGTCACAGCTGGTGCAGTCACTTTCCTCCTGCATCCATAGTCCTCACAGCTGCTTGAGACTCTTTCCGTCAACCCCGTGTCTCTTACAGCTGGCGGGGACTTCCGTGCTTCCAACCGTCTGCCTCTCACAGCTGGTGCTTTCCCGTTTTATCTACGAGCTGCTTCCCCCTCCAGCTGCGGAGAGAGCGAATTAACACGAAATTTATGACCCCAGGGCGATAAAGCTGAGTCCTGGCTCTGTACTCCTGGTGTGGGATTTCAAAGATGAACACACACACACATACACACACCCGCACACACACACACACACACACGTAAATATAAATACACACACACATACACGCACACGCACACACACACACACACACGCACACACACACACACACACACGCACGCACACGCACACACGTAAATATAAATACACACACACATACACACACACACACACACACATATATATATATATATATATATACATATATATATATATATATATATATATATATATATAATATATATATATATATATATATATACATATATATAAATCCATAAGTTTTTTATAGACACGGTGAAAGAAGTTTTCAGTTCACTAGATACCAAAATGCTGTGAACACTTGCGCGTCACCGTTAAACAGCGATATAAGTAAACCAACAGCATTGAAAGCGCTACTCGTCACGGGGCGGGATTCTCAAACGCGTTAAGGCGCCGTATCTCCTTAAGGCGCCTTAACTTACGGCCAGCGATCTTACGGCCCATGCACAGAGCAAGGGACCCGCCATACTGGTGCGAGTTAAGGCGCCCTCGGTTAAGGCAGGGGGAGAGCAGCCTTAGCGAGTTACGGCGAAGCATAAATGACATTTATCAGCCCTAGAACAATTAATACATTACAATTTGTAATTTACTCAATAGGTGTACATAAAGCAATTGTGGACTACTAGATAAGGCAACAAGTGTAGTATTCCAACATAACTGTAATTTGCTTTTCCCGATAGATGGAACCACACACCTTTTTTGGGGTGAATAGAATAATTTTGTAATAGCTTTCGTCGTGTTCCGAGCGAATCTAGCGCTCACGATATCGGTCCCGATAGCTGGAGAGGGTATGGTACATATCAGTTAATTGGGGGGTAATTTCGAGATATATCGGTAGAATACTAGCAAACATAGTATATTGACACATTTCTTTTGCCACGTGATGACCTATTCCATATCTGATGAGTGTCTATGTTCACATCCCGTTCACGCTCGAATCTAATTGGCTCACATGATTTCCCTTGCCTACGTCATCCG
>NC_091573.1:32591130-32618630 GCF_042767895.1 Penaeus vannamei
TGGGGAAAAAAGAGAAAAAAAAAAGAATCACCAATATGACTTGACTAATGTCCATTCATTGTTGGTTTCATTACGTATGTAAAGTGATTTTAAGAGTATAATGTACAATTTATTTTTTTTCTAAGTGACAGTTGAGGGCTCTGAGACTATCCAACTTCTCCTACCAGTATATGGACGAAACTTTTACTTGTCAAGCACGTGTGGCAGTGTTCTATTTCTAAATGTGCGAAACAGTTCACTTTTGTCAATGCTCTTTCATTCATTCCATTTTAGAGGATTGTATTGCATATAGAGTTTATCATTTTCCTTTATTGAAAACAAAAACTAGGAATTACGCCTTTTTTTGCATAGTCAGGGACCCTTCATCCCTTCAAAGGCTTTTGTTTGTGTTTACAATCAGGTCGAAGTGATTTTTACCAATATATCATGGTTCGAGATGAAGATTCACATGCTAAGAGTGGAGGCACTGACGATAATGATATATTTCAATTACAAACAGGCAAAGAGATTGATTACAGGTTGATAACAACTATTGAGAACTGGTCTACACGACTTCACAGCAGTCAGACACACTAACATGGTTTCGCTTTCATTGTTGTTGGATCAAATGGTAGTAATCGTTACTGAATATACATCTTATATTTCTCCACTGAATAATGGAATAAAACAGGCAATTCTATAAAGAGAGAAGAATTTCGCAACATCAAAGTATTAAAAGATATAAGAGCTGAACATTCCATAACTGGCAGGATCGTAATAATTTAATGAAACTGTAGGGGGGAATCTGTACGAAGCATTATGCAAGAGAGAGAAAAAAGAAAGAAAACTGAAACTAAAACGGGGATACTGAAGAGAATCGCACAGCGACAGAGCAGTGTTGTATTATTACCACACATCAGATGCTTGACGTGTGATACTTTTGTTATTAAGCAAGCTAGGTATATTTATTTCATTATATACATAATTATAATTCAGCTTATAAAGGATAAAGAACAACATATTTTTTTTTGTTCTTAGTGCCCCAATTTCCAAAGTATTTTAAGAATAATTGTAAAATACATTTTGGTAATGAATGCTGGGTCACCTGTGGATGCCAGCCAGGTAGGTCGTCGTTTTCCGGCCTCGCATTCCCGTCGTGAGATCCAGCAAAGAATGCCAAAAGAAGTCCTTACTAACATTCAGAAAATACTTAGTAAACAGAGCTATTGCAACTATAGTCTAAGCATAACTGTCAAGAATAAATCTATGCAAGAATATACTACAGTATTAAGTTAGAATAATGCTATTAAGGCAGCATTGTGTTCGAATCCTTGCCACTCCACCTCCTTAGGTATGGCACTCTCTAGTCAAGGATTAGAACACGGCCAACATAAGGTCACTTCTCTACAAATCTACAGTCCAGCCCAAGTTAGGTCATGATTCATCATAAGAAAAATTAAAAGCAACAAAAAATACAAAAAAGTAAAGTACAATGAATTGGAAGAAAAATAAACCCATTTATCTTCTTTTTTTTTTTTACACCCTGTATAGATAGGCTAGGAATATGTCCCAAAGTTCTGATTTCCATACAGAAGAAAACACGGGTTGCCTAACGTATTGCAAAATCAGCGCTGGGGTTTCTGCACACAGTGGGTATCTATATATGGGTTTTTGTGACGAGTGTGGGTCTCTGTCGGCCCACGTCTTTAATAATATATATATTTATTTATATATAAATAATTGTGCATACGAGCTCGAGCACCATCTTGAATTGTGGCTTTCAAAATGACGGAACTCACAGAGGGTGGATGTGAACGAATGCCACCGATTCCACTCAATTTATTGATTCATTTTTCTCTGTTTTACGTGAAGATTTTTTTTTCTTTTGGGCACCCTCGTGAAATAAATAATCAATGTTTTGTTTATGCATTCACAGAGCTATTGTTAGAGATAGAAAAAAAATAATCAGTGTTAAACAAAGTCGAAATAATGGCAGTGACAACCATTCCAGGGAATTCCAGCAGTATTTAAGGCAACATGGTTACTTCCTGCTTATTAATAAATCCACAGTATTGATATTTCTTTGCCTCCTTCCTGATTATTTTTCGTGTGAGTTGCTTGTTTGGTTTCAACATTGTTCCAAAACTGACAACAGGATGAAACACTGGAATTTAATTCTTTTTTTGCTTTATACTTTACACTGTACATTGGATCATACATCCATGTGCCTAGGAAAAGCTCTTATAAAACGTTGTTTTTGAGGGATCACTCGTATTCCATGGACTCCAAGTATACTGTATAAACTTTGCTGTCCTAGAATTTCACTTCACCAAAACATACGTCTTATACTGCATGAATCTAATGAGAAGGAAACCAAACAGTTTTCTATCTAGTTACCTTGATAATGTCATGATATATAAAAACAACATTGATATAGGACGATTCGGATATCTTTAAGCTTTTTTTTTAAGCTTATCTCTCCTAAGAATACTATATAGAGAAGAGGGGAAAAGCCCATAGTTCGAAGGCATGCACATTAGAAGTGTGAAACATCACCAAAATTTTTCCCCCATTTGTAATTAGTCTTTTTATTACTATTTTAGTGTACTTTTGATTCACAAGTGATGTTTCGAGTCTCAGGCAACATGAATGAAAAATTTAGGCACTTGATTTCAGCGTCGCCCGAGCCAACATCGTAAACAAAGTAAATATTACAAACCAGTGAACCCACAAAATTATTCTTTAAAAAAAAAATCGATCCTCATTTCCAGAAAAACAAAAACAATAGTAAACACGAGAGACGGTTGTGTCGTATGGAAATAATGGTGTCGAAGGGAGAGTTGTTCCGGGGCGACGGCGGCACTGGAGGAGGAGGTCGTCTACATCAGCTTCTGCTTGGCGCACTCCGGACACAGGATGTCGGCGCCGTCTGTGATGAAGCCCTTGCCCACCAGGGAGCCTTTGCACACGGCACAGATGAAGCAGTCGTTGTGCCAGTGCCTGTCCTCGAAGGAGATGAAGCGGGTGCCACCAATGCCTGCAAGTGGAGTTGTTTCTTTAGAGGAGATCCTTCGGTTTGAATTGGGTTTTTAATTCTTAAATTGGTGTTTATCATTATCTTCTGGTCCAAAAATCGCTCAAGCAAAAAAATGCGGATTACTAGAGATGACGATAATAAACGGCTAAAACACCAATGCCTGCAATTAGAGATTTTTTTTTTTTTTTTTTTTTTTTTAGATTAGATCCGGTTTGGATTGGGGTTTTTAATTCTCAACTTTGGTGTTCATTATTTTCTTCTGGTCCAAAAAAAATCGCCCAAGCAAAAGAGGCGAATAAAAAGAGATGACGATAACAAACGACTAAACCCGAGGCACGCATAAGACCTCGACCCCCGACCCCCGACCCCCCCCTCCCCTCCGCCCCCCGGCTCCCCCCAGCTCCCCCCCGCTCTCCCCAGCTCCCCCTCCGCTCCCCCCAGCTCTCCCCAGCTCCCCCCAGCTCCCCCCGCTCCCCCCAGCTCCCCCCAGCTCCCCCCAGCTCCGCCCCACTCCGCCCCAGCTCCGCCCCAGCTCCCCCAGCTCCGCCCCAGCTCCCCCCAGCTCCGCCCCAGCTCTCCCCAGCTCTCCCCAGCTCCCCCCAGCTCCCCCCAGCTCCCCCCAGCTCCCCCCCAGCTCCCGCCGCCGCCAACCGACCTGTGATGGGCTTGGTGCAGGCGGTGCATCGCTTGGCGAAGAGCTCCCCGAAGCAGTCTGCGCAGTAGGGCTTGTCATCCCTGGAGGTGAAGCGCTGGCCGGCGAGGGAGGTGCTGCAGTTGGTGCAGGTGAAGCACTCCCGGTGCCAGGGCTCGTTCTTGTAGGTCACACCGCCAGAGGTGATGATCTGCCGGGGAGGAAATGGGTTAGGGAGGCGAAACTCACACGGGGATGAAACGCTGGAATTTATATTTTTTTCTTTATACTTTACACTGTACATTGGATCATACATCCATGTGCTTAGGAAGAGCTCTTATACAACGTTATTTTTGGGGGATGACTAATATTCCAACGACTTCAAGTATTTTGCATAGACTTTGCTGTCCTGTGTTTTTTTGGGTCCAAATACACAGAATTTGGGCAAAATAAATGTTCTATCATTTTTACTGCAGGTGGAACAATTCGTTATAATATTTTTCATGATCGTTAAATATAAAAAATGTGCACTGTACGTGGTCTTGCTATTGACAAATGATATAATGATTTATATATGATTATATATTCTTCGAAGGGGATTATTGCACTGTCCGGATCAAATGCAATTAAAAATATTCACCGGATAGGCTAGTTTGAAATCATTTAGGTACAGAAATTGATTATAGATTGTTTTCTTACACCAAAAAAGTTGAGATAAAAAAAATGAAATATTAATATCCAGCGAAAAAGATGTTCTTTCATTCCTGATAATGGATTAAAAAAAAATATATATATAGAAAACTACCATGGGAAAAGATAGACATTAAACTCTCATTGCCTAGAATCAATTGAATTTATAGGGATAAGAAAAACGAACCAAATAAAGAAAGAGTGGAAGAAAGAAAGAAAAGCTAAAGAAAATAGAGGAAGAAGGAAAAAAGTGAGAAAGAAGACAAGAAAACGAGATAAGAAAGAAAAAAAAACAAAGCAAACCCAAGGAAACTCCAGACGAGCAGACGAGTATGAACGACCCCCCCCCCCCTCCCCCCCCCCCCCCCCCCCTCCTCCCCCACCTTCCCCCCTAACCCCCCCAACCATTCCCTCCAAACCCTCCCCCCCAAAAAACCACCCGCGCAACGACCCCAATCACCTTGTTGCACTTGACGCATCGTGTAGCGAACTTGTCCTCGTAGCAGGCGGCGCAGTAGATCTCCTGGTCCCTCGGGATGAAGCTTTTGGTTCCGATGGGCGTCTTGCACACGCAGCAGCAGAAGCATTTCTCGTGCCACTGCCGGGCCTTGTATTCCATCTTCTTGTTGCCTGGAAGGGGGAAAAAAAGCGTGTTGGTAATTATTGGAATTATTAATTATTAATTATTAATTGTTGGAAGGGGAAGAAAGTGTTGGTACTTGGTTGGTATTTGAGGGTCGTTGGAAGGGGAAAAAAATGCGTGTTGGTACTTGGTTGAAGAAAAGAATTTGAGGGTCGTTGAAAAAAGGTGTTGGTACTTGGTTGGTATTTGAAGGTCGTTCAAAGGGAAAAAAAACGTGTTGGTACTTGGTTGAAGAAGCCGTCTTGGTATCGGTTAGTACTTGAGGGTCGTTGGGTGTCTGGGTATGCGTAGGTATGCCTGGGTGTGGGTATGTGTTTAAGTATGTGGTGATTTTATTTTTATGTAATATTATTGATGTTGAAGTAAGTAAACATTTGTGGTACATGCATGAAGGTAAATGTTTATGATACCTATTAAAAGTGAACATCTATATATAAAAAATTACATATAGAAGAAGGTAAGCATTTATGGTATATAGACGATAGGAAATGTTTATGATACCTAGAAAAAAATGAACATTTATATATGATTCATTACACGAAAAGGTTAACATTTATGGTAAATAAATGAAAGTAAATGTTTATGATGCATAGCAAAAACTACATACATACATGATTACATACAGGAAAGTATACATTTATGATTTATGGAAAAAAAGTCAATATTCATATTGAAGAAAATAAGACCGAGACTTATGATATATAACAGAAAGTAAACAACGGTAAAAAAGAAGAAAATAATGTACAAAGTTTTCTTAAGGGATATTAAAAAAAAAAAAAAATCTAAAGTACAACTCTTAAAAAAAAAAAAAAGTTTTCCTTCCTATAATAATAATAAAAAAAATAAAAAAATAAAAAGTTTTCCTTCCTCGGCTCGTAAAACTTCACACCTGTTTTCAAAGGCATTACGCGCCCTCCACATAAGCAATGGCTGGATTATGCATATAAGGATAGAAGGAAATCCATTACACAAATAATGTAGAAAAAATGTAGGCCATCTTGCTACGTGTCAGATGGAGGAAATGCAAATTGCAGATGAGATGGAGAGACGAGCGTGTCCGAAGGGGGCGAGTGTAATACGGTAGAGTGGAATGAATAACAGAATACTTTCCCGCATTCAGACACACACACACATACACACACACACTCACACACATACCTACACACACACGCAAACATACACACAAACACACATACACACACACACAAAAGAAAAAAGAACAAAAATCAAAACAAAACAAAAGAAAAAAAGAAAAGAAAGAAAAAAACAGAATAACTGACTACACACAAAAACAGGCTTTAATGACAAGAGACATTCAAAAACAAGCCAAAACATCAAAGTCCTCCACACGAGATAACGAAATGGTGATCACTTTATCCCGTAATGGACCGAAAGTAGGAAGACGAAGACACTCTCTTTCCTCTCCAGACGGAAGGAGGAAAAAGCACGAAATACCCCTTTAAAATACGAGAGAAAAGAAGGAAAACAAAAGAACGAAAGCGGATAAACAGAGAGACAAAAGGAGAGAGTCAACACGAACGAAGGAATGAAAGAGAGGAAGGAATCTTGGATGAGAGGGAGCGCGGTAAAGGCGTCGGGGATACACCGAGGAAGGGATTAATAATGCACAGGCGCTCTCACTCTCTCTCTCTCTCTCTCTCTCCTCTTGCCTGCCTCTCTCTCTCTTTCTGTCTGGCTCTCACTCTCGCTCGCTCTCCTCTTGCCTGCCCCTCTCTCTCTCTTTCTGTCTGGCTCTCGCTCTCTCTCTCTCTCCTCTTGCCTGCCTCTCTCTCTCTCTCTCGCTCTCTCCTCTTGCCTGTCCCTCTCTCTCTCTCTCTTTCTGTCTGGCTCTCACTCTCTCTTTCTGTCTGGCTCTCGCTCTCTCTCTGTCTCTCTCTCTCTCTCTCTCTCTCTCTCTCTCTCTCTCTCTCTCTCTCTCTCTCTCTCTCTCTCTCTCTCTCTCTCTCTCTCCTCTTGCCTGCCCTCTCTCTCTCTTTCTGTCTGGCTCTCGCTCTCTCTCTCTTTCTGTCTCTCTCTTTCTCTCTTTCTGTCTGGCTCTCACTCTCTCTTTCTGTCTGGCTCTCGCTCTCCTCTTGCTTCTCTCTCTCTCTCTCTCTTTCTGTCTCTCTCTCCCTTCCTCTCTCTCTCCTCCTCCTCCTCCTTCTCCTCTTCTTCCTTCTTCCCCCCCCCCCCCCCCAAAGACGCCCGTGCCGACCCGCCCTCTCGCCCACCTCCTTCCGCCTTCCTCGCAGTGGGCTAGGAGTACTTCCTTTCAGAGGCGAGGAGAATTTTCCTCATTCTCCTCATTCTCTCCGGTAAACACAGCCTCGCACATCTACGTGAATGGCGTAAAAGGTCATAGGTCGCGGTGGGAAGGAGAGAGAGGAGAGAGGAGGAAGGGGAGGAGGAAAAGAGAGAGGGGGAGGGAAGGAGGGAAGGAGGAAAAGAGGGAGGGCGAGGGAAGGAGGGAAGGAGGGAGTGGGGGAGGGAGAGAGGAGAGAGATGAGTGCGAAGAGAGAATGTTAAAACAGATGGAAAGATAGAAAGAGAGAGAGAGATGAAGAGCAACTAAAGACGCATATCCACAACGCGCGCACACACACACACACACGCACAACACACACACACACACACACACACACACACACACACACACACACACACACACACACACACACACACACACACAACACACACACACACACACACAACACACACACACACACACACGCACAACACACACACACACACACGCACAACACACACACACACGCACGCACAACACACACACACACACGTAGAGCAGGAAAACACACATACACAAACCAGACGCCCCCCCCCACCCCCACCCCCCGGCACACCACCACCCCTCCCCACTCAACTAAATGGAATACACACCAACCAGTATATCGGAAGGGGATAGAAGGGATAACCGAAAATGGAAACAGCCAAAAGGGAAAACAGAAAAGGGAATATGATAGAGAAAATGGAAAATAGAAAACGGAATATGAAAGACAGAAAATGGAAAATAGAAAACGGAATATGAAAGACAGAAAATGGAAAGTAGAAAACGGAATATGAGAGACAGAAAATGGAAAATAGAAAACGGAATATGAAAGACAGAAAATGGAAAATAGAAAACGGAATATGAAAGACAGAAAATGGAAAATAGAAAACGGAATATGAAAGACAGAAAATGGAAAATAGAAAACGGAATATGAAAGACAGAAAATGGAAAATAGAAAACGGAATATGAAAGACAGAAAATGGAAAATAGAAAACGGAATATGAAAGACAGAAAATGGAAAATAGAAAACGGAATATGAAAGACAGAAAATGGAAAATAGAAAACGGAATATGAAAGACAGAAAATGGAAAATAGAAAACGGAATATGAAAGACAGAAAATGGAAAATAGAAAACGGAATATGAAAGACAGAAAATGGAAAATAGAAAACGGAATATGAAAGACAGAAAATAGAAAATAGAAAACGGAATATGAAAGACAGAAAATGGAAAATAGAAAACGGAATATGAAAGACAGAAAATGGAAAATAGAAAACGGAATATGAAAGACAGAAAATGGAAAATAGAAAACGGAATATGAAAGACAGAAAATGGAAAATAGAAAACGGAATATGAAAGACAGAAAATGGAAAATAGAAAACGGAATATGAAAGACAGAAAATAGAAAATAGAAAACGGAATATGAAAGACAGAAAATGCAAAATAGAAAACGGAATATGAAAGACAGAAAATGGAAAATAGAAAACGGAATATGAAACACAGAAAATGGGAAATAGAAAATGGAGCGCAGACAAGGGGGGACTTTAGAGTCGCGAACGAACGAGGCTATTTGAACAAGGAGATTTAAAACATGATTTCCAGAGCGTTTCCAATCCTCTCGGCGAGTGCAGACTAACAGTAAATCCTTAAATCCTTTGCAATCAGTCAAGTGGCGAATGTTCCATTTACGGATCAACTATATTAACAGCCAGCGAATGCAAGAGGGAAATACAGTTGAGAGAAATGTGAAATGATCTATCTATCGATGTATCTATCTATCTAATTGTTTTTTATGTACAGGGAATGAATATGGAAAGAACGTTCTGTCCGGAAAATTGAAAAGATTCTATATATGTATTTATCTATTTATGTATCAGTCTATTTTTTATCTTTTTTTGAAATATCCAGATAGGATAAGCAAGAATGAAGTCTTATCGCGAGAATAATAACAACAACAACAACAACAACAAAAATAATAACAAAAATAATAAACAATAATAATAAAATAAAACTTAAATCCACCTATCTATCGATCTTTCCTTTCTTCTATGCTTTATTTAGGTCACGCTAAGATGGAACGGATCTCGTCTTCAATTCACCACAGGACCGAGAGCGACGTAGGCCTACCGCGGTCAGCTGGGATTTTCGTCGGGGGAGGGTGGGGGGAGGTGAAGGGGGTGGGGGGAGGGGGAAAGTAGGCCAGGAAAGGAAATACTTTTTACTGCTTAGAAATATGATTTTCGTTACAGCTGGAGGGTATGGGGGTAATATATATATATATATATATAATATATAGATATATATATATATATATATATATATATATATAGAGAGAGAGAGAGAGAGAGAGAGAGAGAGAGAGAGAGAGAGAAAGAGAGGGAGGGAGGGAGGGAGGAGGGAGGGGAGGGAGGGAGGGAGGAAGAGGGAGGGAGGGAGAGTGAGAAAGAGAGAGAGAAAGAGAGAAAGAGAAAGAGAGAGAGAGAGAGAGAGAGAGAGATCGTCGTCCTTTGACCTAACTGTTGACCTAGATCAAACCAGACGAGTTCGTTATATAAAAACGACATAAAAAAGGGTCAACGAAATGTTTAAAAAGAGAGAAAACGCCACAATTGAAACCCGAAACAATAATCTATAATATTGTTGCTAATGGTGCACGTAAAAAAGCGTCTCTGAACACAAAAGGTTGAAAAAATTGATACGTATTGTTACCCTCCTTCCCTCCCCTCCTCTCATACCTCCCTCCCCCTCCCCCCATTCCTCCTCTAATACTTTCCCACCCCTCCCCCCCTCCCTCCTCTCATACCTCCCTCCACCTCCCCCCCTTCCTCCTCTCATACCTCCCTACCCCTCCCCCCCTTCCTCCCTCTCATACCTTCCCCCCCTCCCCCTCCCTCTCCACCTCTCATACCTCCCTACCCCTCCCCTCATCTCTCCTTTTCATATCCTCGCCTTCTCTCCCCTCTCCCCCTCACCCTTCTCCTACTGCCTCCTCTTCCTCTTCCTTTTCCCCATCTCTCCGTACCCACCATCTTCTTATTCCTCTCTTCTTACTGCTTCTTCTTTTCATAACCCATGTCCTCTTCTTTTCATTTCCTCTCTCCTCCTTCTGCTATTTCCCTCTCCTACTATTTCTCCTCTCCTGCTCCAATTCCTTCTTCCCTATTCCTATTCCTCCAACTTGCCCTCTCCCCTCCTCCTCGTATTCACTCTCTCCTCCTCTCCTTATTTCCCCTCTTCTTCTCTTTCTATTTCCCCTCTCCCTCTCCTCCTCTTCCCCCCTCTCCTCTCCTTCCCCCTCTTATTTACTCTCTCCTTCTCTCCTTATTTCCCCTCTCCCTCTCCTCCTCTCCTTCCACCTCTTCTCCCCTCTCTCCTTCCCCCCCTCCCCATGTGTCGTGAACTAAACCGCTTAGGATTAATTGAGAGAGAAAGAGAGAGCGCTCCTCCCTTCCCCTCTCTGGAACTACTGGTTCCCTTTAAGCGTAATTGGATGGGGTCATTAGGGTGGAAAATGCCTATTTATATCCCATCATTTTCGACTATCGGGGATCCGTCTTGAAGAAACACTTTGGCGTAAAAAAAAGAATGGTTTCGTGGATAAGTTTAGAGGATAAGTATTCGCAATGTCATGGGAGGAGGAGGAGGAGGAGGAGGAGGAGGAGGAGGAGGAGGAGAAGGAGAAGGAGAAGGAGAAGGAGAAGGAGAAGGAGAAGGAGAAGGAGAAGGAGAAGGAGAAGGAGAAGGAGGAGGAGGAGGAGGAGGAGGAAAAAGAGGAAAAAACGAGAGAGGACAAAGGGATTTTTACTCCATTTCCTCGTCTCCGCGTTCGCTGAAGCTCAAATGACGAACGGGAAGGGAGACAAAATCGTTTCTGGAAGGGAAGCGAGGGAAAGAGAGGAGGGAATATAGGAAGTGGTAGATAGAATATTGGAAGAGCAGAATGGAAATCGGAACCAGAAATTAGATTGTGGAAAATAATGAATGGAGAAATAGAAAACTGAAAATATAAAATAGGAAAGAAAGTGGAAATACGAAACGGAATAGGAAATAGAAATAGCAAGTGGAAAATAGAAAACAGAATATGAAAGATAGAAAATTGGAAATATAAAACTGAATATGAGACAGAAAATAGGAAACAGGAAACGGAATATGAAAGGCAGAAAATGTAAAATAGAAAACGGAATATGAAAGACAGAAAATGGGAAATAGAAAACGAAATATAAAACAGAAAATGGAAAATACTAAAAGAAATATAAAAGAAAATGGAAAATACAAAACGAAATAAAAAAAAAAATAAAATGGAAATTACAAAACGAAAAATAAAAGAAAATCGGGAACAGAAAACGGAATATCAAAGACAGAAAATGGGAAATAGAAAATGAGAAGCACAGACAGGGGGGACTTTAGAGAAGTGAACGAACGCGGTGATCAGGCAAGGAACAAAACAATATAATCAAGTCGTTAAGTTTCAGATAAAAAAGATGTCTCCATATTGCTTTTAAGAGCAGGGAGGATAAGTACTGGCCATAAACAAGGGGCTGATAAAGCGGGAACTGGAGAGAATTACATTTTGCAAGAGAGAAAAAGAAGGGAAAAAGAGAGATAAATAGATAGATAGATGGATAGATAGATAGACAGAATGAAGGAAATGAAGGAGAGAGGGAGGGTAAAAGTGAAAGAGAACGAGTGAGTGAAGGAATACCATGAAAAGATACGTAAAGAATCGAAAAAGAAGAGAGGAAGAAGGAAGAAGATGAGGATGGAGGAGGAGAGTGTTCCTCGTCAGCCGTCCTCGTAAACAGCGTCTGGGAACACGACCCGAGGCGGGATCCATGCTGGGCGAGGAAGGCTGATCGCCGCGTGTGTGGATGGCTGCAGGTCTTGTCCTCCCTCTCCTCCTCTCTCTCTCTTCCTCTCTCCCTCCCTCTTCCACTTCCACTCCCAGTCTCACTCCTGCTCCCTCTCGCCCCCCCCCCTCATCTCTCTCTTCCTCTCCTTCTCTCTCCCTCCCCACCTCTCTCTCTCCTTCCATCCCTCCCTCCATCCCTCCCTCTATCTCCTTCTCTCCTTCCCTCCCTCCCTCTCCACTCTCTCCTTCCCTCCCTCCCCCTCCCCCCCTCCCTCCCTCCCTCCCTCCCTCCCTCTCTCTCTCTCTCCTTCTCTCATGATTTAGCCATAACCCAGAGATCGCTCATCCAGGGGCTTTCCCGAGGATCAACAAGTGACCATATTCCGCCCATTTCATCTTGCCTCGACACGGAGGAGGAGAGGCGATGTGGCGAGGGGAAAGGGGAGGGAAAGGGCAAGGGGAAGGAGGGAAAGGTGGGGAAGAGGGGAGGGAAAGGGCAAGGGTAAGGAGGGAAAGGTGAGGAAGAGGGGAAGGTGAGGAAGAGGGGATGGGGCAAGGGGATGGAGGGAAAGGTGAGGAAGAAGGGATGGGGCAGGAAGGAGAGGTGAGGAAGAAGGGAAAAGTAAGGAAGAAGGGATGGGGCAGTAAGATAAAGGGGAAGGAAGGAAGGATCTAGAGCAGGGGAAGGAGCAAAGCGAGGGTAAGGGAGAAGGAAGGGAAGGGGAAGAAAAAGGGGAGAGGGGCAAGGGAAAAGGGGGAGGGAAAGAGGGGTTAGGCAAGAGGGACAGGAGGAAATGGAAATAAAAAAAGGGAAAGTGGAGAGAGAGGAATGAGAAAATGGAGGAGGGTAAAGGAGCAAAGGTTAAAAGAATAAGAAAAAAAAAAAAGAATAACGGGAACACACAAGAGGGAGAGGGAAAGTAGAGGGGCTAGTATAAGGTATAAGGAGAACGGAGAATATGAGAAGAGAAAGAAGGCAAAAGAGAGAAGGGCGAAAAGGGAGAGAGGGAGAAGGAAGAAAAGGAAGAGAGAGGGGAAATACAAAAGAGAAGAAAAGGGGGAAAAGGGAGAAGGGAGAAAAGGAAGAGAGGGAAAATACAAAAGAGAAGAAAAGGGGGGAAATAGAGAGCCGATGAGGGGAAAAGAGGGGCAAGAGGCAGGGTAAAGAAGACCCTCATTACTCTTGTCTTTGAGAAGGGAGACGAAACTTTTTTTCCTCTCTCGTTTTTAGATCAGCCCCGAGCGAAAGGCTAGGGAGAGGGAGAGGGAAAGGGGGAGGGAGGGGAAGGGGAAGGGGGAGGGAGAGGGAAGGGGAGGGAGCGGGGAGGGGAAGGGGGAGGGAGAGGGGAGGGAGAGGAGGAGGGATAGAGAGAGGGAGAAGGGAGAGGGAGAGGGATAGAGAGAGGGAGAGGGGGAGGGGGAGGGGGAGGTTGAGGGAGAGGGGAGGGGAGGGAGAGGAAGAAGGGGAGGGATAGAGAGGGAGAGGGGGAGGGAAGGTGGAGGTTGAGGGAGAGGTGGAGGGAGAAGGGGAGAGGGGAAGAGCCGACCGTAGAGTGGAAAAAAAAGGGAAGGGAGGGGAAATATGAGAGGATGAAGGGCCAAGAAGAGCGAGGGCGGGGCGAGGGGAAACACGAAGAATGCACATATTTTATTCTATCACGGAAGAGCCCTTAATAGTATGGAAACCTGCGACAATCACAAGAAATATGGCGTTTCTGCTGCAGATATTTGCACTGGCGGTTCTCTGTGGCTTTGGTTATGCAATGACAGTGGCGGCAAACAGTCACGTAATGCGGTGATTCATGATGCTGGTAGTGAGATTGCAATGACAATACAGGTATGTGATACAGATCCTGTTGCATAATGTAGTAAACATAATGTAGAAATATGTGCAAAATGTATGAGGAGACGGTGAGAAAGTGACAGATAGAGGGAAGGAGGGAGGGAAGGAGATATGGAGGGAGGGAGGGAAGGAGGGAGGGAGGAAAGGAGAGATGGAGAGATGGAGAGATGGAGAGATGGAGAGATGGAGAGATGGAGAGAGGGAGAGAGAGAGAGAGAGAGAGAGAGAGAGAGAGAGAGAGAGAGAGAGAGAGAGAGAGAGAGAGAGAGAGAGAGAGAGAGAGAAAGAAAGAAAGAAAGAAAGAAAGAAAGAAAAAAAGAGAGAAAGAAAGGAAGAAAGAGAGAGAGACGAGAAACTTCTAAGTAGCAGGAACAGAAACAAGAGCTGAAGGAAGCGGAGGACGAAGACAAGCACAACAACAACAACAACAAACAACAACAAATAAAAAGAAAAAAAGAACAAGGGGGAGAAGAAGAGAGCGCGACTCCACCGAAGACGACTGCCACCTCGAGAAGGACTTACAGGAGCCCGACTTACAGAAGAGATATCGCGGATCGAAGCCCATCTTGGCGGCCTTGGAAGTCGCAGCTGAACACCAAGGGGGGGTTTTCGCGCGGCGGTGGGCGTGTGGGCGTGTGGGCGTGGCACTGTGACACTCAGAGGGCCACTGGTGAGCCTTCCCCGGTCACGTGTCCTTCACGCGAGAGAAATGTTTACTTGGGGTCTTTCACTGTGTCTCGTTGGCGGGGGGGAGGGGGTGGGGCTGGGGTAGGGGGCACCATGGCAAACTTTTCTCCTTCCTGGCGCCGTCATGGAGGTCTCCGCGGCGGGGGAACGATCGGTTATTGTCTGACGAACTTTTTATTTTTTCTTTTTTTTTTTTCCTTTGACACTTTCGTTCGTCTATTCGTTATCCATGTAGTTCCAAATCTCTTTTTTTCTTATCTTTTCTTTCCTTCGTTTTTTTTTCTACTTTTCCTTATTTCACTTCTATATCCTTGCCTCAAGTCTTGTTCCTTTTCTGTCTTTTTACTTTTCCGTATCTCTCTTCCACTATTTATATATAATTTTTTCTCTTTCCTTACTCTACGTTCTTCCTTTCTTTCCGAGTTTCCTTATATTTCTCTCCTCCACTTTATATCTTCCCCTTTATCTTATTTCTCCTTCCCACGTCACACTCACACCCCTTTCTCATCGTCTGTTTAAGGGGAGGAGGGGGGAGGTAAGGGGGGGAGGGGGATGGGGTGATTCCTCAGACCTCTTATTTCACTCTCGATCTGATCACAGGGGGAGGGGTGAGGGGGTGAGGGGGGGTAGGATGACAACTTGCAGTCCCGTATTTCACTCTTGATCTGATCACAGAGGTAGGAAGGGGGTAGGAAGAGGGTAGGAGGAGGATAGGAGGAGGATAGGAGCGGAGTAGAAGAGGGTATGAGGGGGAGTAGGGGAGGGTATGGGGGGAGTAGGAGCGAGGATAGAAGGGGAGTAGGAGAGGGGTATGAGGGGAGTAGGAGGGGGATAGGAGAAGGATAGAAGGGGGGATAGGAGGAGGCTAGGAGAAGGATAGAAGGGGGGATAGGAGGAGGCTAGGAGGACAACTTCCGGCCTCCTATTTCACCCTCGACCTGATCGCCGACGGACACTCCTTCGCCGTAAATCTTGGGCGACGTTTAGTTCTCACGAGGAAAGAAAGGAGGAAGAGAAGGAGGAGGAGGGGAAAAAAAATGTCGTTTTGGGTGATGTGTGGGGTCGTTTCTGCGCCCTACACGCCCTTCGTTATCTCGTATTCATGATAAGGCGGTTGTGGAGACGTCACAGGATGATATGTTGGTTTATTATTATTATTATTATTATTATTAATTATCTATTTTATCTATTTATCACATTTATCATGGCAGTGATGGGTGATGATTGCGTTTTCTGTTCTGTGGGATAATGAGATAAGAAAGAAAAAATTGTTAAATTGGAGGTACTGGGATACGAAATACAAAAAAAAAAAAGAAAAAAAAAAAAAACAATAATTTTCGTTTTTTCACCCTGATCGAAACCCTGTAAATATCACGACCCCCCCCCGCCTCAAAAAAAAAATCGAAACCCTATAAATATTTCTACCTCCCCCCCCGCCTCAAAAGAAAAGAAAAAAGGAAAAAAGAGAGAGAGAGAGAGAGAGAGAGAGAGAGAGAGAGAGAGAGAGAGAGAGAGCGAGAGAGAGAGAGAGAGAGACGGGGGGGGGGGTGAAAATTCGATCTTGCGGACACTTTCCCAATTACCCCGAGAAGAGGAAAAGGGAGAAGGAGAGATGCGACGAAGCGGACTAAGGAGGAGGACGAGGAGGAGGAGGGAGGAGGAAGGAGTGGCCTTCTTCGTCCTTCTTTCTTACTTCTTTCTTTACTCTTCGTCCGATTTCGGGTCTCGATTTTGGAGAGTTGGGAATGATCGGCTTTTGGCCATGAAGGGTGGGGGAAGGGAGAGGGGGGATTCATGTTCTTTGGAAGGGGGAGGGAGGAGGGGGTGGAAGGCTACTAATTCTTCTTCTTCTTTTTTTTTGTTTTTGTTTCATGATGTCAGTTCTTTTCTTCTGTTTCTAGCTACGTTTCTCTTTGTCTTTCATTCTCCATCTCTCTCTCTCTTTCTTTCTTTCTTCCTCCTCCTCTATCTTCTCTCTCTCTCATCTCCCTCCCCCTCCCTCTCTCCCTCCCTTCCCCCTTCTCTCTCTCTCTCTATCTTTCTTTCTTCCTCTCTCTCTCTATCTTTCTTTCTTCCTCCTCTCTCTCTCTCACTTTCTCTCTCTCTCCCTCCCTTCTTCTCTCTCTCTCTCTCTTTACCCCATCTCCCACACTTTCGCTGTCCTTCCCTCTCCACTAACTTCCCCTTACCTCTCATCCTCTCCCTCTTCCCCTCCTTCCCCTCTCTCCTTCCACTCCTCTTCGCGTCTCCTGAGGGCCGAATGCACTAATCTCATCGCGCTTTTCCCCCTACACCATTTCCTAATTAAAATCTCTCTCTCTCTCTCTCTCTTTCTCTCTGTCGTATATTGCACGTTCTCGGTCTGTTTGTCGTTCCTCTCTTTCTCTCTGTCTTTTGTATCGCACACTCTCTCTCTTTCTCTATCGTTTATTTCGCGGTCTCTCTCTCTCTCTATGTCTGCCGTTTCTCTCCCTCTCTCTCCCTCCATCTTTTATCTCGCAGTCTCTCTCTCTCTCTCTACGTCTGCCGTTTCTCTCTCTCTGTCTGCCGCCCCCCCTCTCTCTCTCATACATTATTTCTCCCTGTCAAAGTTTGTCCCATTGACCTACATTTGTGTTTTTATTTTTTTCTCTCTCTCTTTGTCCTTCGGTGTTGTGGGATATATATGCCTATATATTTTTTCTAGCACTTTCTATTCTTTTATCCGTTCTGGTTATGGGGTTCGATTGGTTTTCCTCTCTTTCTTTATTGTCTCTATTCACTTTAGTGTGTTTCTCTTCTCTGCTTCTCTTCTCTTTCTTTGTTTCTTTCTCTCTACCTCTCTCTCTTTTTTCTTTCTCTCCCTCTCTCTGTCTCTCCCTCCCCCCTTCTCTCTCTCACTATCTATCTATTTCTCTCTTTCTCTCTGTCTGTCTGTCTCTCTCTCTCCTACTATCTATCTATCTCTTTCTCTCTCTTTCCATATCCTACTCTCCCTTTCTCTCCCTTCCTCTCCCTCCCTTCCTCTCCCTTTCCCTCCCTTCCTCACCCTCTCTCCGTTTCCCCTCCAGAGTCAGGGCAGCAGTAGCAACCCCAGAACCATCAACTGACTTTGTGGAAATTTAGTGTAAGTTCGAATGACGGGGAAGCCAGGATATATTGTGTTCATTTAGGGGAAGGGTCCGTCTGGTTTGTCTGTGTCTGTCTGTCTGTCTGTCTTTCACTGTCTCTGTCTGGCTGGCTAGCTGTCTGCCTAGTCTTGGGTTGTCTTGTCTGGCCTGGCCTGATCTTGTCTGGTTTGTCTGTCTAACTGTCTATCTTGTCTTGTCTTGTCTGTCTATCATGTCTATCTGTTTATCTGGCCTGTTGTCTATCTGCTGTCTATCCTATTCCTATCATCGGCCTATCTCGCTCTCTGTCCGTTCGCCCAAAAGCCCGACCACTTGGCTCTCTCCAAGTCCGCCTCGTAATGCGGTGTGTTTTGTCCAGCAATATTAGCCTGGCGGTCTTAAAGCCTTCTACTTATGCTGTCTGGCACTGTCTGGAGCCGTTTCGGGAGTGTGTCTGGCTGCTTCCCTTCCCCTTGCGCCCGTCTTTTGTCTTTTATTCTATCTCCTTTTCCCTTCCCTTCGGATTTGGCACTGTCAATGCGGCGTTGTATGGCACCCTTATCTCCCTTCCTCCTTCGAATCTGGCACTCTCGGTTGTAGATCTGTCTGATACCCTTATCTCAGTGGTAACCTAGTTTCTTTCTCTTCTCGCTATTCTTCCTTTCTTTCTCTGTCTCTGTCTGTCTGTCTCTCTCTCTCTCTCGTTGTGCTCCCTTCCTCCCTCTCTCTCTCTCTCGCCGTCCTCCCTCTCCTTGTCTTTCTCTCTCTCTCTCTCTATCCTCGCGTGCTCCGTCCCTCCCTCTCCTTGTCTTTCTCTCTCTCTCCCTCTCTCTCACTTGTGTCTGGCGATCACGTCTGTGCCTCTATTTTCCCGCTGGTTCTGCTGGAGGATGGCTCTAGATCAGACATGTCCGCCCCCCCCCCTCCCTCTACCCTCCCCCTTCTCCACCTACTACTTTCGCTCTCTTTTCCTCTCTTTCTTTCTTTCTTTCTCTCGCTCTCGCTCTCTCTCCCTCTTCCTCTCCTTCTCCCTCTCCCTCCCTCTCCATCTCTCTCTCCCTCTCCCTCTCCCCCCCTTCTCCCTAACTCTCCATCTCTCTCTCTCTCTCTCTCTCTCTCTCTCTCTCTCTCTCTCTCTCTCTCTCTCTCCCTCGCTCTCTCAGCCTCGCCTCTCTTCGTCGCCCTCCCCCCAGAGAGATCCTTGTGTGTGAGTGAATCTGCTCGAAGGAGGGAGAGCGGGGCGAGGGGAGGGGAGAGGCGAAAGAGTGGGTGAAGGAGAATAGAATAACGGGGATAGGGAACGATTGGGATAGATATTGGGGTCACGTGGAGATATTGAGATGCGTGTGTATAGAGAGAAAGAGAGAGGAAGGAAGGAGGATAGAGGAGGAGGAATGACGGGAGAGTGAGAGGGAGAAGGAGGAGAGGAGGTGAAGGAGAGGGGCGATGAGAGAGGGAGAAGGAAGGAGGAGGGGCGGTAGAGGAGAAGGAAGGAGGAGCAGTAGAGAGTGAGTGATGAGAGTGAGTGAGTGAGTGATGAGTAGTGAGAGAGAGAGAGAGAGAGAGAGAGAGAGAGAGAGAGAGAGAGAGAGAGAGAGAGAGAGAGAGAGAGAGAGAGAGAGAGAAAGAAAGAAAGAAAGAAAGAAAGAAAGAAAGAAAGAAAGAAAGAAAGAAAAAAAGAAAGAAAGAGAAAGAAAGAGAAAAAAAGAAAGAAAGAGAGATAGAGAGAGAGAGAAGCCTCCCGTATCACCCCGATAATGGCCGCCCATTTAGTAGCGCCGCCACGCACAAGCACCTCGCGATAACAGTCTCGAAACAAAGGCAGCCACAAAGTGATATCTTCGCCGTGGGCGCGTGGCGGCCTCCGGGCTCAGATCCTACGGGAAGATGAGGAAATTTGACTCTACAGGTGCCGTGTGACACACACACACACACATGCACACACACACACACACACACACATTCACACACACACACATACATACACAAACGCACACACGTACATGCACACACACACACATACATGCACAAACGCACACACACATGCATACTCACACACACACATACACAAACGCACACACATACATACACAAACGCACACACACATGCACACTCACACATACATACACACAAACCCACACACACAGACACAGTCACAGACACATACACACACACATACACAAACATGCGCACAAACACACACACGCATACACACATCCACATATATACACACACACGCATCCACATGTACAAAGACACACCCACATACATACATACATACACACACGCACCAACATGCACAAAGACACACAAACTCTCTCTTACACACACAAACCAAGTTGCATTAAAAAAAAAAACGCACACACACGCACACATGTCTGTTCCTCTCCATGACCAGCACTAACGTTCTCTCTCCTTTACTCGCCTTCTTCCGTTTCAAGAAGTTTCTATTTTCTCCTTTCTGTTAACCTTACTTTAAGCTTTTGTTTCTCACTCCTTATTTATGGCCCAATCTCCGCTCCTCTTTGCTCGATTTTGTTCCCTGTTTTCTCATCTCTCTCTTTCTCTTTTTTTCTCTTTCCTTTTTTCTCTCCCTTTTTCTTTTTCTTTCTCTTTCCTTCTCTCTCTCTCTCTCTCTCTCTCTCTCTCTCTCTCTCTCTCTCTCTCTCTCTCTCTCTCTCTCTCTCTCTCTCTCTCTCTCTCTCTCTCTCTCTCTCTCTCTCCTCGCAATGTTTCTGGCTTTCTTTCTCACTATATTTTTTTCTCTTTAACTGTGTTATCTCTTCTATCGCTCTTCTATCTTATCTCAAGACGTGTCTTATCATACAGTCTAAGCAAGAAGTGTTCTTCAGATGTTACCCCATAATACGATATTTACGAAAAATATCTTTTTATTTATAATTATACTATTGCTCACTACGCGCTGTCACTTCTTATCCCCTTTCTCTTCTGATCTCTCTTTCGCTTTCCCTTCTATCTACCCTCCTCTCTTATCTCTTATCTCCTCCCTCTCCCTCACATCGCTCGCTAATCTTATTCTTCAACTACGCTGAACTTCAACAAGCGCAAAGATTCTGGAAAAAGTCTACGGGACCTCCGCCGTATTTAATTTCCTGGCTAAAACGGACCCTTCCGCTTCTGCAACAACTTTGGCAACAATTTTTTTTTTTATTCACTATTTTAGCTTTTACCAGCGCTATGCACACTCAACGATAGATATGTTCACGATTTTAAAAAAGTTCATGTCACAGAATTGTTTGGATTCATTTTTTCATTGTTTTTTTGTTTTTGTTTTTTTATATATCACATCCTTCTGTGATTGATAGTATTCTGCACTGCGATAAGTAGTCTTTGTTTTTGCTATCGTTTTTTTTAGCCAAAATTACTGATAGATATGTTCACGATTTTTAAAAAGTTCATGTCACAGAATTGTTTGGAATGATACTGTTTTTTTTTCTTTAGATATCACTTCATTCTGTGATTGATAGTATTCTGCACTGAGATAAGTAGTCTTTGTTTTTGCTATCGTTTTTTTTCTTAGCCAAAATTACACCGTATCGTCGTTGATCGCACAAATCACCCGCCAAACACCGTGTTAACACCAACACGATCCGCTGAATATCAACACCACACTCGATCTCCACACGTAATAACAACAAAAAATGAATAATAATAAAACACACACTCGATCTCCACTCGTAATAACAACAAAAAATGAATAATAATAAAACACACACTCGATCTCCACTCGTAATAACAACAAAAAATGAATAATAATAAAACACACACTCGATCTCCACTCGTAATAACAACAAAAAATGAATAATAATAAAACACACACTCGATCTCCACACGTAATAACAACAAAAAATGAATAATAATAAAACACACACTCGATCTCCACTCGTAATAACAACAAAAAATGAATAATAATAAAACACACACTCGATCTCCACTCGTAATAACAACAAAAAATGAATAATAATAAAACACACACTCGATCTCCACTCGTAATAATAACAAAAACATAAATAAATAAATAAAACACACCAAACAACTAACGCCTTTTCCTAAAACATATCAGTCCAGTGAGCTGAGAGAGCGCACGGACCGAGAGAGCCACACCACAACCCGGAGTTAACGGCAGAGCGGCTCCTCGCGTACTGTGGGTCCGGCAGCCTCACCTCTCCCCCCTTCTGTGCCTGTGCGTGCGTGCGTGCGTGCGTGCGTGCGTGCGGGTGTCCTGCTGGAGGCTGAGATCGCATATGCTGTCTGGAACGTGTTGAATACTGATGCGAAGGGGGGTTTCGTTATATGTCTGTGGATTTTCTCGTTTTGAGATTATCGCTTTCTCGGTGTCTGTCTGTGTCTGTCTGTTAGTTTATCCGGTCATCTGCATTTCTCTTAATTTCCTCTGTGTATGTACTGGGTGTCTGTCTGTTAGTTTATCCGGTCATCTGCATTTCTCTTAATTTCCTCTGTTTATGTACTCTGTGTCTGTCAGTTTATCCGGTCATCTGCCTTTCCCTATATTTCCTCTGTGTATGTACTCGGTGTCTGTCTGTCTGTCTGTTCTCTGTGTATGTACTGGATACTTTACGTTCTCATATACATAAAATACACAAACACGGACACACGAACACACAGCGTCGCAGGTGTGAGGGGCACGTGCGCGTCGGGTATCGCATGAAAAGACCTCTATGTATCGGTGACGGAAGGATGAGATTTGCCTGAGACGTCGATATAAGCTCTAGTTACCGATACTCCTTGAGTGACAGGTTCTCCCGCTCGTACTTGCACGTGCACGAATGTCAATATAGTTTCCTACGTCTGGTTGCATGTATTTACATCGGCGTGCGGGCGCCAGGGTACATACGCACTTAGAAAAAAAAACTAAAAAACTTTAGGTATTATTAATATATGATATGACTATATAATGGTGTTATTATACTCGACGTAGACACAGACAGACGCTTGCACATCAAATGTATCAGTCTCCCTTGCTGTCATTCACTCCCCTGCTGCCGCCATGTGGTTTCGGGTCGACACATGATGCACTTCCCCCCGCACCCCTTACCCCCCTTCCCCCCCCAAGATATACCCCTTCCCTCCCCCAAACTATCCCCCTCCTCCTTCCCCTCTCATACCCCCTCCCCCCACCCCCAAATATCCCCCTCCCCTCCTCCTTCCCCTCCCCACCCCACCCCAACATATACCCCTCCCCCCTTTCCCTCCTCTACACCCTCCCCTCTCCCACCCCAACATATCCCCCTCCTCCCCTTACCCCTTCAACCCCTCCTCTCCCCCACCCCTCTCATACACCCTCCTCCTTCCCCTCTCCTACACCCTCCCCTCCCCTCCTCTTCCCCCTCATACACCCTCCCTCCCTTCCCCCCCTCCCCCCCACCCCTTCTAACGGGATGACACGTGGGTCTTCCCTACCTGGATCGCCTTACTCGAGGGGTAAACACGTCTGTTGGCCTCGTGTGCATGTCTTGCTTACAGAGGCGGAAATACGGGTCGCGGTAATGCGGGGATCGGCTTTAAGCGCGAGGAGTGGGTACAGGCACAGACTCTTGCAGACACAGACACGCAGACAGACGGAGAGAGCGGCAAAGGCAGACACACACGCATACACACACATGGATACATACATACACACATACATACATAAACACACACATATATACATACAATCATACACACATACATACAAACACACACGCATTGGAACACACACACACAAACAGACAGACACACAGACACACAGACACACACACACACACACACACACACACACACACACACACACACACACACACACACACACACACACTCTCGAAAACTCACACACCCAAAACACACGCGGACCAATCAAACGCGTTTATTCCTTCGACAATTTCCCTCAACGGACCAGAAAACGTATATTGGAAAAGCGACACAAAAATCTGACACGGATTCTGAGTGGAAATAATTAGTACAGGGGTAGGGTAGGGGGAAAGGGGGTGGAGGGGGGTGGAGGGCGGTGAAAGGATAGGCTCAGGTGTTGTGGGAAAGTGAGAGGGGTGGGGGGAGGGGGAAGGGTAAGGGGTGGGGGTGTGGTTAGGGGAAGTAGGGGGAGTAAGGGATAAGGTCAAATGAATGGGGGGAAAGTGAAAGAGGTGTGGGTGGGTGGGGGTGGAAGGGAAGGGTGGAAGGGAAGGGTGGAGCTCTATGAGGGTGGAAGGTGGGGGGGAGGTAGGGTCCTAGGGGGAGGGGAGGGGAGGGGAGGAGATTCACCCTAAGGCTAATCCTCAGCACTTAGAAGGACACCCTAGAGCTGAGCGCCGCAGATTACAGCAGGATCTGATGTAAGGTCACTCGTGTTTCAGCGAGGGAAGGAGGGTGGGCAGTGATTTGGCGCATGTGTGTGGGCGTGTGGGCGTGTGTGTGTGTGTGTGTGTGTGTGTGTGTGTGTGTGTGTGTGTGTGTGTGTGTGTGTGTGTGTGTGTGTGTGTGTGTGTGTGTGTGTGTGTGTGTGTGTGTGTCCGTAAGCGCGCGCGTGCGTGTGTACATTTCCACATACGTTCCTGTACACATCCATACATTCCCACAAACCCAAAATTCCCACCCCTTCCCTTTAAAAAAAAAAAAAACAACGATCACTCATAAACAACAGTACCCCAGCTATAGCGAACGGCGCAAGGACAGCCGGGACCGAAAGACCGGAGCGAAATCCTCCGTAGAACGAACGCGACGTATAAATCGGGTCGAGACCATAACGTTCTCGACATTTGAATCGTGACGTCATAGGTAATGGGGGTAGCAGTTAATGGTAAAATGGAATGAAAGAGGGAGAATGGATAGGGGAGGAGTAGAAGAGAGGGGAGAGGGGAGGAGGAGTAGAAAAGGGGGAGGAAGAATAGAAGAGGGGGGAGAGGGGAAGAGGAGTAGAAGAGGGGGGAGGAATAGAAGAGAGGGGATGGGAGGAAGTACAAGAGGGGGGAGAGGGGAGGAAGTGGAATAGAAAGAGGGGAAGGGGGGGAGGAGCAGAAGGAGAAAGGGGAACGAGAAAGTTGGAGAAAGGGAGGGAAAGTGGAGGAAGGGAGGAGGCGAAAAGGACGAAAGGGGAAGAGGCGAAGGGGGGGAGGGGGGGAGATGACAGATCTGTTGTTGACCGTTATCGAAAGCGCCATCCTGATTTCACATGACAAACTCTACTACATATGCCTCACATAATCGGTGTTCTCTCTCTCCCTCTCGTTCTCTTTTTTTTCTCTCTCTCTCTCTAATTCTCTTTTCTCTCTCTCTTTCATTCTCTTCTCTCTCTCTTTCATTCTCTTCTCTCTCTCTCTCTCTCTCTCTCTCTCTCTCTCTTTCTCTCTCTCTCTCTCTCTCTCTCTCTCTCTCTCGCTCTCGCTCTCTCTCTCTCACGTCCCTGACTACGTACCTTCCCACACCCTCATTTATTAGCCTCTCCCCTCCTCCTCTTCATTCACCTCCCCTTTCTTCTCTCTCTCTCTCTCTCCCTCGCATCATCAACTTTATCTTATCTCATCCCCTGTTCTGCCCCTGTCCCTCTGGTGGCGGGATTGGACACTACAACATCTCCCTGTCCCTCTGGTGGCGGGATTGGACACTACAACATCTCCCTGTCCCTGGGGATGTTCTCTCACGGGCGCCTGTCAGGGTTCCCTTGTCAACATGCGCCTATTTCTTGTCTTTCTTGTGTCTATCTCAGCATTTTTTAATTTTTTATTTGTATATCTGTTTATCTAACTGTTTTCTAATTCTTATATATATATATATATATATATATATATATATATATATATATATATATATATATATATATATATATCAACATGCGCCTATCTCTTGTCTTTCTTGTGTCCATCTCAGAATTTGTTTTTCTTTTTTTATTTGTATATCTGTTTATCTGCCTGTTTTGTAATTCTCATATATGAAAATATCGATGGCCTGAAGAATAGTCATGTTGATGAATGTAGAAAGGTATGAGTGAGAACGAACATCTTCACAATACACGAGATGTATTTGATCTATTTCGAATGTATCTTCTGACGGAGATATATTCGAAGCCGGTCAAATGTATCTCTTGTATTGTGAAGATGTTCGTTCTCATTCATACTTTTCTACATCGGTGGCGTGTTTATGTATAAATTTATATGTTCATACACAATAGACGATCACGTGTAAACGCAGGTGTAATCACGCACACGCACTCACTTACACACACACACATACACACAAAGACATGTACGTATATAAACAAAGACTCACACAAACACACACACACACAAAGACATGTACGTATATAAACAAAGACTCACACAAACACACACACACACAAAGACATGTACGCATACAAACACAGACCCACATCCACACACACAGACACACAAAACATATACGTACACCAACACAGACTTCCACCCACCCATCCCCACACACACACACACACACGAGCAGACAAAACAAAGCCATACGCACACGCATTCCTCCCCACACAGATAAAAGCCATAACCAGACCTGTCAGAGCTGCTAAGGAATGCCAGTCAGCCAAATCCGCTAAGTATAGCAAAAGACGCTCAACGCAGCCGTAAGGAGCGGTGGGGGAGGGGGGGGAGGGGGGGTGCAGCCTCACATGTGCGCGGTGCTTCGCCTCCGAGTCATCTCAGTCATCTCGACACCTGTGGCCGTCACCTCAGCTTCCTGTTGTTTTAGTCATTGTGTTGAAGGAGTTTTTTTTGGGATATTTTGTTGGTGTGTTTTGTTTATGTTGATTTGGATTGATGTTCGTGATTCGAATGACGAAGGTTTTGTTAATAGTGGCGAATGCCCGAGACAATCCGTTTTCTCTTAAAAAAATAATTAAAAATAAATAAATAAAATGAATACCAAATGAGTACCTTCATAAATAAAATAATAATATATATATACATCTATCTATCTATCTATCTATCTATTTATCTATATATATATATATATACAATTAAACGCCAACGAAATCCAAAACAACAACAACAACAACAAACATAAACAAACAGGGAAAAAATACGAAAACTAAACTTCACCAAAAAAATAAAAACCAGATGCATGACGTCACGGAAAACCGAACCGCCGCGCCACGAAGACGAGCCGACGCGGGGGAAACGAGATGCTAACCCCCCCCCCCCCCCCCGACCCGACCCGACCTCTCCTCCCGTGTGTCGAAGCTGACCCGAGTTGACCTTTGGCGTCCGTGCGGGTAACGAGGTAACGAGGCCGATCCAAAACACACCAATTCAGCTACTTGGTTCCCCACAAAACGCACACGCACACATACACTCACACGCCCTCCTACCCCAAAACGCACGCATGAACACCACACACACACACACACACACACACACGTACACATACACACTCACACGCCCTCCTACCCCAAAACACACGCATGAACGCACACGTACACACACACACACACATACATTCACACGCCCTCCTACCCCAAAACGCACGCATGAACACCACACACACACACACACACACGTACACATACACACTCACACTCACACGCCCTCCTACCCCAAAACACACGCATGAACGCACACGTACACACACACACACACACACACATACATTCACACGCCCTCCTACCCCAAAACGCACGCATGAACACCACACACACACACACACACACGTACACATACACACTCACACGCCCTCCTACCCCAAAACACACGCATGAACGCACACGTACACACACACACACACACACACATACA
>NC_091573.1:32623630-32628630 GCF_042767895.1 Penaeus vannamei
AAGACACACACACAGACAAACACACATACACCTCCATGTAGCCTAACTCACTAACACTTACACACACAAAAAAATAAAAGCTGCATCTAACCCAACTAACACACGCGCACGCACACACAGCCGCATGCGCAAACACACACACACACACACACACACACACACGCATATACAACCACATACACACACACACACACACACACACACACACACACACACACACACACACACACACGCACACACACACACACACACACAATACAACCCCACACACGAACACAAACACACACACACACACAACACAACCCCACACACGAACAAACACACACACAAACATACACACAACCCCCCCACACACACACAGACACGCACACACACAGAAGCCTCCCCCACACGTGCCTCGCAACAAAGCCCCATCATCGAACCACAGACATCCTTCCGTAACACCCTTAATCCTCGGGGCAACACCCACCAAGACACCCTCGAGACGAGAGACATAAAACGCCCACAACGCCCACGACGCCCACCTCTTCTCTCTCTCGACAGTCACCCTCGGCACTCCGGAACACGCGGGCGACGTCGAGTGTCACCCTCTCGCTCGACCTCGCTCTCACCCTGGCAACCGTTGGGGGTTGGGGGGGGTTCTCTCTCCCTGTAACGTCGAGTAATAGGCTGTAAGAGTAAGTCACCCCCCCCACTTCTTAGGCCTCTCCCCCCACCTGTAACGTCGAATAACAGGCTGTAACTCCCCCCTTCCTATGCCTCTCCCATCCCCCCCCGGTAACACCGCGAGTAACAGGCTGTAACGTAACCCCTCCCCCTCCCCCCTTCCTAAGCCTCTTTCTCCCCCCACTCCTGTAACACCGCGAAACAGGCTGTAACGCAACCCCCTTCCCCCCCCTTTCCTAAGCCTCTTTCTCCCCCCCACCCCTGTAACGCCGCGAAACAGGCTGTAACGCAGCCCCCTCCCCCATCCCTAAGCCTCTTTCTCCCCCCTTCCACCTCCCCTGTAACACCGCGAAACAGGCTGTAACGCAACCCCCTTCCCCTCCCCCCTTCCTATGCCTCTTTCTCCCCCCCACCCCCTGTAATACCGCGAAACAGGCTGTAACGTAACCCCCCTTCCCTCCCCTCTTTCTCCCCCCTGTAACGCCGCGAAACAGGCTGTAACGTAACCCCCCCTTCCCCTTTTCCCCCCCCTCCCCCCTTCCTAAGCCTCTCTCCACCCCCCCCTGTAACGGCCGCGAAACAGGCTGTAACGTAACCCCCCTCCTCCTCCCCCCTATCCTATGCCTCTGCCTCGCCCCTGTAACGCGGTAAATAACGTGGCATCCGTATGCTGTAACGGCCGGACCAACACCGGCGAGGTATGCCTGGCTCCTGCGCATTCCTTCTTTCATCTGTTTTTGATGCTTTTCTTTTTTCTTTTTATTACGTTTTGTTCTCCTCTTTATTTTTTTTCTCTCTCTCTCTCTTTTCGTTTTATTTGTACTTTCTTATCGAAGGTCTGTGATTTTCTTTCATGTCTGATGCTATTCTTTTCCATGTTTAGTCTATTTTATTTTGTATTTCCCTTTTTTCCTTTCTATATATTTGGTTATCTGTCTCTCTCTCTCTATCTCTTTACCTATCTGTCTATCCCCGTCTCCCTTTCCTCTCTCTCTCTCTTTCCTTCCCCCCCTTATCTCTCTGCCCCTCGAATGCACACATATACAGTTTCGCTCGCAGAAAGAAAGAAAGAAAAAAAGAAAGAAAGAAAGAAAGAAAGAAAGAAAGAAAGAAAGAAAGAAAGAAAGAAAGAAAGAAAGAAAGAAAGAAAGAAAGAAAGAAAGAAAGAAAGAAAAAAAGAAAGAAAGAAAAAAAAAGAAAGATTGCATCCGATCTACAACATTTGCATGCTGCATACTGGATCTGAAATGCCAGCGCCATCCGCCCATGCCACCCTGAGAATTTATTTTACGATTTTTTAGATAAAAAAAAGAAAAAAAGAAAAATGGTATCTTCATTCTATCTCGCATACACGGTTTTTAGGAAAAATAAAGAAAAAAAAATGGTATCTTCTATCTCTCATACACGGTTTCCGCATATAACATTACTCTTTGTTATGCTGCCACCTCCACAGCTGATCTCGGAGCCAACAGCTGGGACCTGGTGTTCAGCGGTTAACAAGTGCTCGGTGAATCACTTGTCCTTTTTCCTATTCAGATCTATTTTTTTTTTTTCATAAGAATTCGTTTTCTGTCAGTGAAATCAGGGGGGGGGGGGGCTCACTTCTTTTTTCTATTCAGATTTATTCGTTTTCTGTTTGTGAAATCAGGGGTGGGGGGGGGCTCACTTCTTTTTCTATTCAAATTTATTCGTTTTCTGTTAGTGAAATCGGGGGGGGGGGGGGACTCACTTCTTTTTCTATTCAGATTTATTCGTTTTCTGTCAGTGAAATCAGTGGAGGGGGGACTCACTTCTTTTTCCATTCAGATTTATTCGTTTTCTGTTTGTGAAATCGGGGTGGGGGGGGACTACTTCTTTTTTCTATTCAGATTTATTCGTTTTCTGTTAGTGAAATCAGGGGTGGGGGGGGGACTCACTTCTTTTTTCTATTCAGATTTATTCGTTTTCTGTTAGTGAAATCAGAGGGGGGGGGGGACTCACTTCTTTTTCTATTCAGATTTATTCGTTTTCTGTTAGTGAAATCAGAGGGGGGGGGGTGCTTCGCTACTGCATACACATATCGTTTTTGATAACCGGCTGTTCTGAGTGTCTGAATTCATAAACTGTTTGACAATGCATACATTCGGATCCCTGAACACAAATCCAGCAAGCACACGCACGCACAGACACCTATCTATCCATCTATCTATCTTCACAAACCATCTTTTCTCCACTCGTTTCTCCATCTTATCACGAAAATGATAATCCTAACAATCCCTCCCCCCCTCCCCAGCAGTTTTGTTCACCCGGACATCTCAGAGACACCCTGATGAACACCACGACACCAAACCCGTTGTAACACACTACACCTATAACCCTTTTCACACTCAGGTGGCGGTGCGTGTACACTGATTTCCACTGGCTGTTTACATTTCGCTCTCCTGTCCCCGCTGCAGATTGAATCACAAGCAGGGGACAAATGTGGGTGGAATAAACATGAACAATAGTTTTTTTAACGATTATGGGCGATTTTCATTGTCAATAAAAGCACTTTTTTTTTTTACAATCAACAGCGTTTTTAAAACAATCGACAATATTTTCTTCAATTAAACAATCATGAACAATTTCTTATCTAAACGTTTGTGGAGTAAAGATCACTTTTTGAAAACAATCCACAACGCTTTCTTCCATTAAACAATCATGAACAATTTCTTATTTAAAATGTTTGTGGAGTAAAGATCACTTTTCTTTCAAACAACCAACAACACCATTTTAAACAATCCACAACACTTTCTTCCTTTAAACAATCACGAACAACACTTTCTTTCCGAACCGCGCGACGGGGGTTCGGAATGTCACTTGTTCACACGCTAATCATTCACATTCCGCTCGGATAAAACTCCGTTCGATTCTCGCGGTTCAGAGACGATTCGCGAATCCCCTTTCCGAAGAGAACCTCTCTTCGTTCACCCTCCGAACGCCGTCGACTCCGAAAACGATCCTTAACGAACGGTCCTCACATAACATGGCGTTCGTTCGAAGCGATTAAAAGCGAGTGTATTTGCCGAGCGCTTATTTGGTGTAGCGGCCGAGGGTAGTGACAGCGGCCGAGTGTTCCCGCCGCCGCCGCCGCCGCCGCCGCCACCCGGCTCAACCGCCACCGGGAGAGGACCACCACCTCCGCCACCATCACACCCGCTCACGCCGCTACACCTTCGGGAGATGCTCCTCGCCTCCTCAGCCTCCTGCCCGCCTCCCTCCTCACAGATTCCCTATCCGAAACAACCCCAAAAATAGCAACCATATCTACCCTTATCACTCAACCTCAATCAACAAACCACTACAATACCCCTAACAATCACCTAAACCACAACAAAACAGACAGCAAATAGAAAACAAAAAAAACAAAAGCACACATCAAGACCCATCATGACACGACGGTCATTCCCAATGTATCAACGTGACATAGTATTGACAAAGCATTTGCACGGGGAACTCACGGCCAAGGTGATCATCGTACGCTTGGCAACACGGACCGGCGCTCTCGTAGGAACCCGGATGGCTGACGTCCCAGAAATTTAGTCTATCGTTTCCTAGGCCTATGTGTGGAGGCGTCGGGAATCATCAGGTGATCCGTGGAACAAAAGAAGAGAGAGAGAGAAAGAGAAAGAGGGAGAGAGACAAAGAGAGAGAGAGAAAAAAAGGTGAACGCTCTCGATCACGAAAGGTTTAAAATCGATTCCACGAAAAAAAAGAAAAAAATATGGATACGTTATCTTTCGAGTAAAGAAAAAAATAATAAATTTATCTTTTGAGGTAAATCTAAATGTCAGAATATAAATGAAAGAAGAAAATGGACCATTAATTCATCAATAAATACATCAATAAAACAACATTCAAACACACATACACCAAGATACATCATAAAAACATCCATATCTCTATCAGTCTCTCTATCATTATCACCCTCTCTCTATACACCAATACCGAAGACAACACCTAAATAGCGAATAAAGATAACGAATAAAGAGATAAAATCAAAATCCCGAATAAAAATGGGTGTGATAAAAGGGTGTGGATCAATACATCTCTTTTGGTCAGTCATATCCCAGGAAATAATGAAGTGGGGAGGGGGGAAAGAGGGGGTGGGGGAGAGGGGAGAGGGGAAAGAGGAGAGAGGGAAGAGGGAAAGAGAGGGTGGGGAGAGAGGAGAGGGGAGAGGGGAAGGGATGAGGGAGGGGTGTGAGGGAGGGAGAGGGAGAGGGGGAAGAGGAGGTGGAGGAGAGGGGAGAGGGGTGTGAGGGAGGGAAGAGGGGAAGGGGGAGAGGGGGAACAGGTAGGGGAAGGGATGAGGG
>NC_091573.1:32631130-32636130 GCF_042767895.1 Penaeus vannamei
TGATAATAATAATTTTCCTTCTTCTAATAGCTCTTCTTCTTTTTTTTTCTTTTGAAATATCTGAAGTATAAGGAAAAAAAAAAGATTTTTCCTCTTTTGTGATTGTGGTTAGAACTTAGAAAATATATAGAAATATTCTGTTACAACAAAAAGAAAAAAATATATAATATATATTCTCTGATGAGAGAGAGAGAGAGAGAGAGAGAGAGAGAGAGAGAGAGAGAGAGAGAGAGAGAGAGAGAGAGAGAGAGAGAGAGAGAGAGAGAGAGATGAGAGAGACAGAGAAAGAGAGAGAGAGAGAAAAAATAAAAGAGAGAGAGAGAGAGACAGAGATGAGAGAGGAAAAAAAAATAAGAGAGAGAGAAAAATAAAAACAAAATACCAACAAAACCTCAATTAAACGCGCATGAAAAATCACAAACTCACACCAACAAACCTCAATTATTCCCCCGACGATACCCCACACAAACACGCCCTTCAACCCCCCACCCCACCCCACCCCACCCCCCCCACGCCCACTACCCCTATTCTATCCCCTCCTCCTCCCCCTACCCCCCGTTATTTATAGCAGCCCCGCCCCCTCCTCCCCCGTTGCACAGCACAGAGCAACAACTGCAAGAGTCCGCATTCCCCGCCCACTAGGGTCGCCGCCCCCTTTCCTAAATCGTTGGGCGTGCCTGTCTTCGCTATTGCTTTTTTCTTCTTTTTTCTATAATTTGATATATATATTTTTTCTAGCGGGATTTGAGGACTATATATATATATTTTTTTTCTTTTTATAGCGGGATTTAAGGACTGGTTTGTCTTTAATTTATTTCTCAAGTATCATACACTGTAGTTTTTATTTTCTTTTTTTAGGTATATATTTTGGTGTTTCTATGTGAATGGCATTCTTTTTTTTATTTATCATTACTTTCTCTCTCTCTCTCTCTCTGTCTCTCTCTCTTACTCTCTCTCTCATTACTAACTTTCTCTCTTCCCTTACTCTCATTTTCTCTCTCTCCCGCTCTCTCTATCTCTCTCTCTCTCTCTCTCTCTCTCTCTCTCTCTCTGTCTCTCTCTCTCTCTCTCTCTCTCTCTCTCTCTCTCAATGTAATTTCCGTCTTAAGAAAAATGAGAACGAAGAAACAGTCGAAATGAGAAAGGAAAAAAATCGAGAAAAAAAGCATAATGAATAATAAGATAACAGAAAAATAATAAATAAAAAGGAAAAATACAAAGAACCTAACAATAAACAAGAGACCAGGAAACAGTTTAACTAAAAATTACAAAAAAACAAAAAAACAAAGAACAAATAAAAAGTGACAAAAAAAACTACAAAAAACAACAACAACAACAAAAACACACACACAAATCTCCGTAAGAAAGAGAAGAGAGAAGCACAGAACAAGAAGGGAGTATTGATCGCGCGATAGAGGGCAACCCAGGGGACAAGTCGCTTTTACCCCTACTCCCTCCTGGCACCCCCCACCCCCTCCCTCCCTCTTTTTTCCTTGGCCCACTCGCCGACGTCTCGACTTTGGGGCCTCCCTCTCTCTCTCTTTCTCTTTTTCGGTGTCTCTCTCTTTCTTTATTTCTCGTTCTTTCTATTTCTCTCTGTTTCTCTCTCTCTCTTTCTCTTTTTCTGTCTTTCTCTTTCTTTATTTCTCGTTCTTTCTATTTCTCTCTGTTTCTCTCGTCTCTCTCTCTCGTCTCTCTCCATCTTTGTTTTCTCTCTCTCTCTCTCTCTGTCTCTCTCTCTCTCTCTCTCTCTCTCTCTCTCTCTCTCTCTCTCTCTCTCTCTCTCTCTCTCTCTCTCTCTCTCTCTCTCTCCTTTGTTCTTCTCCCGGTTCCCCTCTCTCTCATTCTTATCTATTTCAACTACCCTCTCTTTATTTTTCTTCTTTTCATCCCATCTCCCTCAATTCTCTTTTTCATTTCTTTTTTCGTAATTATTATTTTTTCTTTCTTTTCCTTTATTTCTTCTTCAAAAAAGGGATAACCAGAGATAGATAGGTAGGTAGCGAGATGGATAGATATATACATAGATAGATGGATGGATGGATCGCTTAGATACATAAACGGATAGATAGATAGACAGAGGGCCAGATAGATAGACAGACAGAGGGACAGATAGATAGATAGACAGACAAAGGGACAGATAGATAGATAGACAGACGGATGGGTATATACAGATAGACAGATTAGCTAGGTGGATAGGCAGAGAGAGAGTAAAAGACCTTAAAAAGGAAACGAGAAAAAGGGTTAAAAGTAGCGAGTGAAAATCAGGCACGAAGCGGTGGGGGGTGGGGTGGGGTGGGGGTGTCTGGGGAGGGGGGGGGCTTGTGTGCCGGGGAGGGGAAGAGGGGGATCTGGTTGGGGGAGGGGGGTGGGTTGTGTACCGTGGAGGAGGAGGAGGAGGAGGGAGGAGGAGGGGGGGGGGGAAGAGGAGAGGGCTAGCGGGTAGTTGTTGGGGAGTAGGGAGTGGGATGGGGGAGGAGTGTGGAAGCGGGAGAGAGAAGGGGGGAGACGGGGAAGGGAGAGAAAAGGGACCCCGGTTGTAGAGTGGGGGAGGGAGAGGGGTCTGGGGTAGGGAGTATTTTGGGCAGCCCAGATTTAAAAGAGGAGGAGGAGGGGAGGGGAAGGTCACGTAGAGGGAACCCGCACTAAAAAAGAGAAAAAAAGAGAAAAAAAAAGATGAGGCGATAGAGCGTAAACTCAGAAAATCCCAAAGCTGGATTTCCATTCGCTCTGGCAGGATAAAAAAGAGAAAAAACAAAAAAAAAAAAAGGAAAAGAAAAGAAAAAAGAAGAAAAAAAAAGAAATACAGAAAAAAGAAGAAAACGAGAAAAAAGAAACCAGATAAAAAGAAAAAAAAGAAAAATGAAAGAAAGAAGAAAACGAGAAAAAAAGAATACAGATAAAAAGAAAAAAAAGAAAAATGAAAAAAAAAAGAAAACAGAAAAAAAGAAGAATAAAACAGAAAAAAAAACGTGGAATGGTTAAACGCTAACTGTGACGGGATGAGCAGTGTGGTTGCGGCTGGATTGCAATGGCTGTGGCGGCATTGCAAAAGATTGGATTTGCAACAGAAGTGCCTCGATCACGGGCGGGATTGGGCTGGATATAGACGGGATATTAGGGAAAGTGAGGATAACGAAGATGGAATGTGAGATAAGGGGATAAATAAGGCAGAGAGACAGGTGGACAGAATGAGAGATCGATAGATCGATGGATAGAGGGAATGAAAGATAGCTTGGGTTTACAGACACATACATAAAGAGAAATGCAGAGATATACACAGAATAGAGAAAAGAGAGAGAGATGAAGAGAACGATAGATAGATAGAGAGAGAGAGGAGAGAGAGGGAGAGAGAGAGAGAGAGAGAGAGATAGAGAGAGAAAGGCAGGGAGAGAGAGAGAGAGAGAGAGAGAGAGAGAGAAAGGAGAGGGGGGGAGAGAGAGAGAGAGAGAGAGAGAGAGAGAGAGAGAGAGAGAGAGAGAGAGAGAGAGAGAGAGAGAGAGAGAGAGAGAGAGAGAGAGAGAGAGAGAGAGAGAGAGAGACCCCTTAACCTTGACACGTGAAGAATGCGAACAGAATTTTGTGTTTAGAAGAGTGTCAATGTCATCATATTTCTGGTCTAATATTATAAACTAAATCTTGGTTCTTCTTCATTTTTCTCTTCTCCTTTTTTCTAATTTTTCTTCGTTTTGGTCTAATATTATAAACTAAATCTTGGTTCTTCTTTTTCTTTTTTCTCTTCTCCTTTTTTCTCCTTTTTCTTCGTTTTGGTCTAATATTATAAACTAAATCATTTTTCTCTTCCTTTTTCTCATTTTTCTTCGTTTTATTATTATCATAATTTTTTATTACTAGTTATTTCTCTTGTTCTTTACCTTTTTCGTTTTTCTTTTGCTCTTCCCTTTTTTTTCATTTTTCTTCGTTTTATTTTTTTAATTGTTAGTTATTTCTCTTGTTTTTTCTTATTTTTTTATTATTGTTAGTTATTTCTCTTGTTCTTTACCTTTTTCGTTTTTCTTTCTGACCTTTATCGTCTCGCCATGACGCTTTTGATCAGTGAATTCTGTCGTGATGAAATGTCACAGCAAGGGAGCTCCTGTGCTTCATTCTCTCTCTTTCTTTATTTTTCTTTCTTTTTCTTTTTCTCTTTCTCTTTCTTTTTCTTTCTCTTTCTTTCTCTTCTCTTTCTTTCTTTCTCTTCTCTTTATCTCTTCTTCTTTCTTTCTTTCTCTTCCTCTTCCTCTTCCTCTTCCTCTTCCTCTTCCTCTTCCTTCTTCTCTTCCTTCCTCTTCCTCATCTCTCTCTCTCTCTCTCTCTCTTTCTCTCTCTCTCTCTCTTTCTTTCTTTCTTTCTCTCTTTCTCTCTCGCTCTCTCTCCCTTTCTCTTTCTCTCTATCTATCTATCGATCTCGTTCTCTTCATCTCTCTCTCTTTTCTCTATTCTCTCTGTGTATATCTCTGCATTTCTCTTTATGTATGTGTCTGTAAACCCAAGCTATCTTTCATTCCCTCTATCCATCGATCTATCGATCTCTCAATCTATCTATCTGTCTCTCTGCCTTATTTATCCCTTTATCTCACATTCCATCTTCGTTATCCTCACTTTCCCTAATATCCCGTCGATATCCTGCCCATTCCCGCCCGTGATCGAGGCACTTCTGTTGCAAATCCAATCTTTTGCAATGCCGCCACAGCCATGGCAATCCAGCCACAACCACACTGCTCATCCAAGAAACAAGAAATCAAGTAAAAAAATATAAATTCCCATAAATTTTGCTACAATATATGCTCTAAATTCGTGAAAAAAATAGGAGCACAAATCGCGTGGAAGAAAAAGAGAGAGTGAGGAAAATGGAAAATATGAGATGGGCAGAAAATAGATGAGGAAAAATGGACAAAAAAAGAGTGAGAGAAGGAGAATACACGAAGAAAAGACGGGTATAAAGAAGACCAGAATAATAGGATATTAATATATAGGAAACGTAAATGTCTTAAAGAAGA